>NW_022444462.1:0-3223 GCF_009761245.1 Sapajus apella
GAACATAGAATGGGGGCGTGGCCTTAATGCTCCAATCCCATTGGTCAGTCAGAAAACTGAAAGGGCCCACAGGACACCTGCTGTCACAAGGAAAGCTGCACGTGCAACTGCTGTCCCCGCCCACTCTGAGAGAGTGGAGGGGCCTCCCACTCCGGGAGGCGGGAGGGGTCGGCTCTTACTTTAAAAGCTTTAAAAAATAAACTTTAAAAAATATAGCCGGGCGCGGTGGCTCACGCCTGTAATCCCAGCACATTGGGAGGCCGAGGCTGGTGGATCACGAGGTCAAGAAATCGAGACCATCCTGGTCAACATGGTGAAACCCCGTCTCTACTAAAAATACAAAAAATCAGCTGGGCACGGTGGCGCGTGCCTGTAATCCCAGCTACTCAGCACGCTGAGGCAGGAGAATTGCCTGAACCCAGGAGGCGGAGGTTGCGGTGAGCCGAGATGGCGCCATTGCACTCCAGCCTGGGTAACAAGAGCGAAACGCCATCTAAAACAAAACAAATATATATATATATGTATATGTATGTCTGTATACTTTATATATAGATGTATCTGTCTGTGTGTATCTATGTGTGCCTTCAAAGGTGTCTTTGTTATCCAGCTTCAATGTAAAGACTATTATTTTGGCCTCTGTTTTTCATCTTCAAATGAGTACAAGAATTACCACTATTACCTTAACTGTGATACAAACCCTATAAAAATGGAAAATCCATAGCATGCCTGATGATTCATGAAGCAGACTATGTTACCCAACATTCCAGCAAGATAAAATAATCACAATGATTTACCTTTTTTGGAAAAACGTTTCTCCCGAATTATTGTTAAGGTTTTTTTTTTTCCCCAACAAGAGACATGTCTAACATCTTTAAAAACACAAAGCTTTTTGCAGGTGCAGTGGCTCACACCTTTAATCCCAGCACTCTGAGAGGCCTAGATGGGTGGATCACCTCAGGTCAGGAGCTCCCCTGCAGCCTGGCCAACATGGTAAAACACCGTCTCTACTAAAAACACAAAAACTAGCCAGGCGTGTTGGTGGGTGCCTGTAATCGTAGCTACTCGGGAGGCTAAGGCAGGAGAATCACCTGAACCCAGGAGACGGAGGTTGTAGTGAGCCAAGATCATGCCAGAGCACTCCAGCCTGGGCAGCAGAGCGAGACTGCATCTCAAAAGAAATTAAATAAAATACAAAATACAAAAAAAACACACTAATTTCAATTTAATAAACACTCAAAGCTCTTTACTGGCTTAAAACAAATGCCAGGCCCACTTTTCTAGAATCCACTGGCCTAAGCCTTGCAAGTAAAACTAATTTCTCACTCGATACTTGGCTATGACTTGGAATCATAGAAACCAAGGACTCTGTTACATCACTGCGTACTGCTTGTTACCTGAATTCCACACTAGGCTGCGATCAAGGGTTGAATCTTTCATGATTTGCTCCATCATCAGTGTGCTTCTTATCCCAGACCGAAGGAAGCTTTTTTCTAGAGTTCTACAATTTACGGTTAGTAGACTAGAGTGGTTCTCAGTAACGCAGTCTCTGGACGAGCAGCACCCGCAGCACCTGAGAACTTTTGAGAAATGCAAGTTCTCAGGCCCCACCCTGGGCCTGATGAATCAGAAACTCTGGAGCAGGGCTTGGCAATCTGTGCTACATTCATCCCTCCAGGTGTTCAAGAATTTCTGACATACAGTAGGTAAAAAATGTGTTTCCTTCCGTAGGTCCAAAGGCAGGGATGCTGTATGTTCTGTCTTGATAGGAAATAATGACATGCAATTAAAACACAGAAATCTCTTTCCTACTCCCACCCTTTATCCAGTGTGTTTTCTTTTTATGAGTTCAATAAGAAAACACGGGAAGTAGAGATTTAGTCTAAAAAGTATATTTATAAATATCAGTTCTCATCCAGCCTGATCTCATACAAAACCATTGACATCCTCTTACATCTACACTTTCAAAAAAGTATCCTCACAATGTAAATATCAGGCACACGAGGAGTTCTGTAATCAAACACTAAATAGATCAGAATGTTCAAACTTACTAGAGAAGAAAAGTGAAATCGTTGTCAATATTTTCAAATTCCATTCAACTTCAACAGGAAATTTAAGTTTTGAATTTTTTTCACCTTCAGACTTCCAAGTTAATAGAATTAAAGCGCAACACTCCACTCCTTCAAAGCATCTAGCCAGACAGCATTTTGCTGTATTATTTCTTGCGTTCAATGGATAGAAAGCAGACTCTCCTGGTAGGCACATTTGTATACCTGCAAAAATAAAGAATAAGAGAGAAAAAATGAAATGATCACTTACTTACTGGGAGAAAGTTTTTACAACCTCAATGACAGATGAAAAATGTTTGTATCCTTAGCCTATAAAGAAATCTTTAAACTTAGAATAAAACAAATGGTTTTCAACAGAAAATGAGCAAGGAAAAACAGGCACTCCCCACGAGAATAAAAATGGCCAACGGGCGTATAAAAAAGATTCAGAAGCACTAGAAATGCCATGAAACCATGAGATTTTCTGTATAAATGACAGCAAAGATGACACATGGAAGGGGAGCCTGGAGCTCTGTCCCTGTTAGTGGGAGGATGAACTCAGCCAATTTTCTTGCAGGATAATTTCAATATTTCTATTAAAAATCCTAAAACCTGTTTTTACATTATTTTCTTCCAGAAATTCTGCTTCAAGAACTTCAGTTCAAAAATGCTGGCTCGAGTCCATTCAAATGTATATGTGTGAAAATTCACCTCTGGGATGGGGTGGCAATGATTAACTTAATATGCATCAAGCTATTAAAAATGATGATGCCAGGGTATATTTACTGCCACAGAGATATTCACAAAATATAGTAAGTGACAAAATGCTGTATATTACGAATCACCTTTTAAAATGTTTATGTGCATAAAAAAGTATAAAAAGTAACAAACCAGAATGTTATGAGTGCAAAATTAAAATTTTGTCCTAATATTTGTCATCCAAATGATTACAAAGAGATGTGATTTCCTTTGTAATCAGAAAGAAGTTCTTTTCATTTATTCACATTCAATCTCTTTTCTTTTTCTTATATTTTCTCCTTTATGTGTCCCATGTAGGCTGGAATCCCTGCCTCTTGATGTGAATCAGCCCATTTTTGGCAAGCGCCCTACATGAAGCTGCCCCATCTTCCTTGTGTTTCAACGGATCTGGACACATTTCTGTTCCCCACTCCTGCGCC
>NW_022444463.1:0-3222 GCF_009761245.1 Sapajus apella
TATATATGACTATACTGATACTACACTATATATGACTATACTGATATACTAATTGTAGTTATACTACTATTAGTTGGTAACTATTAAAAGTTACTAATTAACTATTAGTAACCTACTAATTAATCGTAAGTACTAACTAATGGTAACTGTTAGGTTGATGGCTCAGAAGCCTCGCAAACTCTTTTAACTATGTTTCATTACCCCAACCCTATTCATAGCCACACGGTTTTGACGAGTTAGGGCAATGCTATGAGTCCATGAGATCACATGACAAACAGAAAAAGGAAATGGAAAAGGAAAAAGTTTTAAGGGCGTTCCGTTGGTTATTGCAAACCAAACACTAATAACCAGATCTAAAATCAGAATAGTGTTCACAGAGGTTTCTACTCAAAAGTTCTATAAATACCAAAGCGGTGCACCTGACATAATAAGCTAAATTTCCCTTCAGCGGGAAGAGCTGAAGGAACGCTGGTGGTCTTTGGCAACTGCAGCCTTAGGACTTTGCAAATCCATGAGTAAATAGGCTGTGTTGTGGGCACTACTGTATCCTCAAATCCTGGCCCAAAATACTCAGGTCTCAGTGCTGTCCACAAGCGGCATCTCTCCTTCTACCTCTCCAACTTGGCTTATGCAAACAATCTCACTAATCCCTGGTCAAGTGCAAGCATGAAAAGCCCTGAAGAAAGAGGGTGAGAAGGAAATGAAAGAAAAGACGATCCTTGGATCAACAGAAACATTGGGATTTCCAGGCTGCGTCTCTTCCGACCTTCACAATAGCCAGCAAGTGCCCCACAAGCAGCGCACCCCAGTGTGGCATGAGTGGCTCTCCTGGTCTGTGCCCTCACTGCTACTGGCCAGCAGCTTGGGTTTGCAAAGAGCCTCTGGCATGCAAATCTGATGTCATTAAGGGACCCCTGCTTTCTAGTGCAGAATGCATTCAAAATTGTTTGTGACAGTGGTGCCTCCACCCCCGTAATTATTTAATTCTTCTGGAATGCGGAGACTTGGCATAAGGCACTGGACTGGGAGCCCACGGCAAGTCAGCCTTCTCCTCTCTTGCACAGGACACCATTCTATCTGGAGCTGCAAGAGTGCCAGAGGTCCATTGGAAAAGAGCTTGTTCCTTTCAGTTGGATCTGGAATTAGATCTGACTGATGTGCTAAGTGCTAAAATTACTTATGTGTACTTGGGAGACAATCAATGGACAGCCACCAAACTAAATGAGTTTGTGACACTTTTTCTCTCCGCTTTTCTCTCTCTCTCTGGCTCTCTTTTAAGACGCTAAAACTGAAAAGCCAAATCCATTAAACAGTTCATACTTTGATTTACAAAAGACAACAAACATATTCTCTGAGCAAGAGAAGCATGTCTTTTCTTGCATCAGAGTTCAGGAACACTGAGTCTTTCCATTCAAGTCCTTCAAGGTACATCAAATTGAAGGGTGATCTAATAGGCTTTCAAGGCAAAAGGAGCGTTCTTTGTCCACGTTATTCTATTCAATAATTGTTCTGCCATTGAACACATATAGACTGATCATTTAGCCTTGATTCCCACATCTGCGAAAATAAAGAATTAAAAATCCTGTTCACACGGCAAACACAGGCAAACTGGGTGCTCCCAGCACAGACTTGACCCTGGGTAAATGCTGAAAAAGTTTCTGTTCAAAGAAAGAATGAGTTTTGCTCATGTGAACAAACAATGAATCATAGATGTGAAAGCAGAAAAGGAAGTAGTAATAAACACAGTTTAGTGCTGCCACTTCACAAGGAAAAAGCTAGACTCTTGCTGGGGTAGCACTGGGGTAGTATCTGACCCAAGGCCATGCAGCCATGTCATGGCAGAACAAGCACTGGCGCTTACCCTCCAAACTCCTAGGTCTAGAATGAAGTTGCTGCTAGCTAAGTGACAACCGGAAATTCCCCTTTCTCTTCTCGCTTTTTAAATTTTGGTGACAGTAGTAATAATAGTATTGAAAGAGTAGCCTTGGCCACTCCTTGTGTTTTTACATTCCTTGAGAAACAGTGAGGTCAGCGGTACCAGCAATGATTCTGGGGCAGCGCTGTGTAGAGTATCTGAGGGCCAGCAGCCTCAGGGTTTCTGGTATCTCAGCGCACTCTGCAGGGCTGGATCCTGCACATCTGGATTTTAATAAACTCTTCGGGTGATTCTGACAGACACTACATTTTCAGGATCACTGAGCTGGACAAAAGCAGTCTGATGACTGGATGCCCGCAAAGGCACCTGCAGCACTTAGTGGCATGGTGGGGACTGTGGCCACTGTTACTGGTTGACCACTGTATTCTTTTCCCTTGCCTGTACCCCAATACAGAGACTTAGAAAGTCATTCACTTTCCCAGTCTGGAAACTAGGGGTGACCACAAAACTAAGTTCTGACTAATGAGATGTATGGGGAGACCCACTGAGGATGTTGGGGAGAATATTTTTCTTCTTAGCAGAAAACAAACTAGGAGAAATTCCAAGGTGGTCTGTGTCCACCTATGTTCCCGACTTCCAATGCAGTGTATAAGGGTGAAATTGCAGCCCAGAGAAGAAACTCAAGAGAACCACAGAGATGCTGGCCTAGGACAGCAGTATCACTGAAACACTGAACCACAACAGTGTGTCCTTGATAGGGAAGGATGACTACGTTTCTGCTTACACATCTATTATCAAAGCAATCATTTTGCTAAGGACTTTCGTGTCCCCAACAACCATGAGTGACCCTCATAAAACAGCATGGAATGTACATTTCTGCTTAGCATTTTGATTTGAAGTAGAATCAACTCATAGATAAAAGGCTGGCATTGTGAGGAGATGATGACCATGAAACAACAGGAGAAGGGAGAGGGAGGAGAGGCCAACGGGGCACAGCCTTGTGAAGGTGCGTGTGCATTTCCTAGGACTTCTGTCACTTTGGGACGCTGAGGCAGGCGAATCACTTGAGGTCAGGAGTTTGAAATCACCCTGGCCAACATGGCAAAACTCCATCTCTACTGAAAATACAAAAATAATAGCTGTGCGTGGTGACAGGCACCTGTAATCCCAGCTACTCAGGAGGCTGAGGCATGAGAATAGCTTGAATCTGGGAGGCAGAGGTTATAGTGAACTGAGATTATGCCACTGCACTCCAGCCTGGGTGACAGTGTGAGACAATCACTCTTTCACAAGAGAGAAAAAGAAAGAGAGAGAGAGAGAGAGAGAGAGAGAGAGGAAAGAAAGAA
>NW_022444464.1:0-3222 GCF_009761245.1 Sapajus apella
GTCTCTACTAAGAAACTACAAAAAAATTGGGTGGGTGTGGCACACACATGTAGTCCCAGCTACTCTGGAGACTGAGGCAGGAGAATCGCTTGATTCCAGGAGGCAGAGGTTGCACTGAGCCAAGTGCCACTGCATTTCCCCCTGGGTGACAAGAGCCAAATTCTTATCTCAAAAAAAAAAAAGTTAAAAATTTAAAAATTAGGCCTGGTGCAGTGGGTTATGCCTGTAATACCAGCACTTTGGCAGGCTGAGGCAGGCAGACCACCTGAGCACAGGAGTTCAAGAGACTAGCCTGGCCAACATGGCAAAACCCACATCTACTAAAAAATTAAAAACATTAGCTGTGTGTGCTGGCACACACCTGTAATCCCAGCTACTTGGGAGGCTGAGGCAAGAGAACTGCTTGAACCTGGGAGGCAGATTTTGCAGGTAGGAGAGATCGCACCACTGCACTCCAGACTAGGCAACAGAGCAAGACCCTGTTTCAAAAAAAAAATTAAAGAAACCCTGAACTCAGAAGCAGACACTCCCTGTTCCTCCTAGCAGCCTTGCCCCACCTCCAGGGTGACAAGTTGTGTGCCCTTGTTTTCCCCCAGGTCTCAGAAACAGGGGTTGCAGGGAGTTGAGGAAGAGGAGGGGTCTCTGACAACACATGGAGACTCCTCAGCAGCTCCTCCTCCAGGTCTGCAAGGAACAAATCCAGACCCAAAGACACCAGGTCCCAGAAGCCAAAGCCTGGGATGAGTCAGCAGGAGGCGGCCTTTTGCTCTGTCTTTTGCCAGATGGGCTGGGTGGGGATCAGAGCATGGGATGGGAGATGTGGGGCACAGGCAGGGTGGGGAGTGACTCTGGTTGCTCCAGGCACAGCCAAGCTAGTACCTTAGCTTCCTGCCCTCAAATCTGCAAAGGGTGAGTTTCCTTTTTATTTTTTAAGAGGGAGTCTCACTCTGTCTCCCAAGCTGAAGTGCAGTGGTGGAATCTCAGCTCACTGCAACTGCCACCTTTTGGGTTCAATCAATTCTCCTGCCTCGGCCTCCCAGGTAGCTTCAATTACAGGTCCACATCACCATGCCAACCTAATTTTTGTATTTTTAGTAGAGACAGAGTTTCATCACATTAGCCAGGCTGGTCTCGAACTCCTGACCTCAGGTGATCCACCTGCCTGTGCCTCCCAAAGTGTTAGGATTACAGTCGTGAGCCACCACACCATGCCCCACAAAAGGTGAATCTTCCCTGCCTGCTGAGCTAGACTGGCATGGACTCGAGTATTGGGGCCTGTAGGAAATGCCCCACTCCTGGCTGCTCTGCCTCGATCCTAGAGTTCTGGGATGTCCCTGTCCCCTAGGGCCTGGCACCCCCACCCGGTTCACCCCTGCCACCTAGGTCTGCTGTTCAGGCTGCCATCACACCTTTCTCTGCCCCCTGGGTGTCCATGGAGAACTCACACCTCTGTCCAATCCGCCATTGTCCTGATGAGCTTCCACAGGAGGCCCAAGAGCATGGAGCAGGTCTGCCGCATCCACAGCCTGAGGTCCGTAACCACCTGTGCGAGCAGGGGGTGGTGCTCACGGAGGCCGACGTGCTGCTTCCCTGGGGATCCAGGACCCTGCTGAGCTCTAACTGCTCCCTGGGCTTCTCAAGGTTCGGACAGCACAGAGCAGGGGGTTGAAGGGGCTAGAGGCACCTGGACATTCTGGCTGCATCCCGTGTGCAGCATTTCTGCAGTTTTGCCAATGAGCTCCTGGCAAAGAAATGGCCAGGGTCACACTATATGTTCAGAGGGGCCAACCCAGGCGGGCAGAGTTCATCAGCCCTGCCAACCTCTACCCCAGGGACCCGGGTCCTGCCCAAATCTCTCGCCATTTCTGCTGAGGCCTTTTGTTCTTTTTTTAAAAAATTTTTTGTAGTTATGGAACCTTGTTATGTTGCCAGGCTAGTCTCGAACTCCTGGCCTCAAGTAATCCTCCCAACTCAGCCTCCCAAAGTGCTATGATTACAGGTGTCAAAGTGCTGGGATCACAAGTGTGAGCCACTGTGCAAGGCCCATTTTCTTTTCTTTTTTTTTTTTTTTTGAGACGGAGTCTTGCTCTGTAGCCCAGGCTGGAGTGCAGTGGCACAATCTCAGCTCACTGCAATCTCTGCCTCCTGGGTTCAAGTGATTCTCCTGCCTCAGCCTCCCAAGTAGCTGGGACTACAAGCATGTGCCACCACACCTGGCTAATTTTTGTATTTTTAGTAGAGATGGGGTTTCACCATATTGGCCAGGCTGGTCTCGAAATCCTGACCTTGTGATCTGCCTGCCTCAGCCTCCCAAAGTGCTGGGACTACAGGCAAGAGCCACCATGCCTGGCCTCATTTTTTCAAATGAGAGCTTGGTACTTTTCATTTTCAAATGAGAATAGTTACTTGTCCAAATGAGTCAGAATGAGGAACTGGGATGTGCCCAGACCTATCTAGCATTTCTCTCACACCCATCCCTTGCATCATCCCATGACTGAGTGCGCATTTTAAAATGTACATGCTCCTCTCTTTTGGCCTAGTGAGTAGGTGCCACCAAACAGGAACATGGCTCTGGATTCTAGGTTTAAAAGTGACTGTAGAGCCAGATGCAGTAGCTGACACCTGTAATCTCAGCATTCTGGAAGGCTGAGGCAGGCAGATCACCTGAGGTCAGCAGTTCGAGACCAGCCTGGTTAACATGGTGAAATCTTATCTCTATTAAAACTACAAAAATTGGCTGGGCATGGTGGCATGTGCCTGTAATCCTAGCTACTTTGGAGGCCGAGGCAGGAGAATCACTTTAACCTGAGAGGCGGAGGTTGCAGTGAGCTGATATCATGCCTCTGCACTTCAGTCTAGGTGACAAAGTGAAATTCTCTAGAGAAGGAGAAGGAAGAGGAGGAGGAGACAGAGAAAAGGTGGAGGTTGTGGTGAGCTGAGATCATACCACTGCACTCCAGTCTGGGCAACAAAGTGAGATTATCTGGAGAAGGAGGAAGAGGAGAAGAAGGAGGGGAGAAGAAGGAGAAGGAGGAGGAGGAGAAGGAGGAAGAGAAGAAGGAGGAGGAGGAGAAGGAGGAAGAGAAGAAGGAGGAGTAGAAGGAAGAGAAGGAGAGGGAAGGAGAAGGAGGAGAAAGAGGAGAAGGAAGAGGAGGAGTAGGAGAAGGAAGAAAAGGAGAAGGAGGAGAAGGAAAAGGAGAAAGAGGAAAAGAAGAAGCAGAA
>NW_022444465.1:0-3222 GCF_009761245.1 Sapajus apella
AGTACTTGCATGTTCACAAAGGATTTTATTTTTCCTTCACTTATGAAACTTAGTTTGGATGGACAGGAGATTCTAGGTTGAAAGTTCTTTTCTTTTTTTTTTTTTCCCATTTATTTATTTCACTGCATTTTAGGTTTGGGGGTACATGTGAAGAACATGCAAGATTGTTGCATAGGTACACACGTGGCAGTGTGATTTGCTGCCTTCCTCCCCATCACCTACATCTGGCATCTCTCCCCTTGCTATCTCTCCCCAGCTCCCCAGTCCCCACCATCCCTCCCCATTCCCCCCAAATTGACCCCAGTGTGTAGTGCTCCCCTCCCTGTGTCCATGTGTTCTCATTGTTCAACACCCGCCTATGAGTGAGAACATGTGGTGTTTGATCTTCTGCTCTTCTGTCAGTTTGCTGAGAATGATGGTTTCCAGGTTCATCCATGTCCCTACAAAGGACACAAACTGATGGCTGCATAATATTCCATGGTGTATATGTGCCACATTTTCCCTGTCCAGTCTATCATCGATGGGCATTTGGGTTGGTTCCAGGTCTTTGCTATTGTAAACAGTGCTGCAATGAACATTCGTGTGCACGTGTCCTTATAGTAGAACGATTTATAATCCTTTGGATATATATCCAGTAATGGGATTGCTGGGTCAAATGGAATTTCTATTTCTAGGTCCTTGAGGAATCGCCACACTGTCTTCCACAATGGTTGAACTAATTTACACTCCCACCAACAGTGTCAAAGTGTTCCTATTTCTCCACATCCTCTCCAGCATCTGTTGTCTCCAGATTTTTTAATGATCGCCATTCTAACTGGCTGAGATGGTATCTCAATGTTGTTTTGATTTGCATTTCTCTGATGACCAGTGATGATGAGCATTTTTTCATATGTTTGTTGGCCTCACGTATGTCTTCTTTTGTAAAGTATCTGTTCATATCCTTTGCCCACTTTTGAATGGGCTTGTTAGTTTTTTTCTTGTAAATCTGTTTTAGTTCTTTGTAAATTCTGGATATCAGCCCTTTGTCAGATGGGTAAACTGCAAAAATTTTTTCCCATTCTGTTGGTTGCCGATTCACTCTAATGACTGTCTCTTTTGCTGTGCAGAAGCTGTGGAGTTTGATTAGGTCCCATTTGTCTATTTTGGATTTTGTTGTCAATTCTTTTGGTGTTTTAGTCATGAAGTCCTTGTCTACACCTATGTCCTGAATGATTTTCCCTAGATTTTCTTCTAGGGTTTTGATGGTGTTAGGTCTTATGTTTAAGTCTTTCATTCATCTGGAGCTAATTTTAGTGTAAGGTGTCAGGAAGGGGTCCAGTTTCTGCTTTCTGCACATGGCTAGCCAGTTTTCCCAACACCATTTATTGAACAGGGAATCCTTTCCCCATTGCTTGCTTTGTGTGGTTTGTCAAAGATCAGATGGTTGTAGATATGTTGCGTTGCCGCCGAGACCTCTGTTCTGTTCCATTGGTCTATATCTCTGTTTTGGTACTAGTAGCATGCTGTTTTGATTACTGTAGCCTTGTAGTATAGTTTGAAGTCCAGTAGTATGATGCCTCCCGCTTTGTTCTTTTTGCTTAGAATTGACTTGGTTATGCGGGCTCTCTTTTGGTTCCATATGAAGTTTAAGGTGGTTTTTTCCAGTTCTGTGAAGAAGGTCATTGGTAGCTTGATGGGGATAGCATTGAATCTGTAAATTACTTTGGGCAGTATGGCCATTTTCACGATATTGATTCTTCCTAACCATGAACATGGAATGTTTCTCCATCTGTTTGTGTCCTCTCTTATTTCGTTGAGCAGTGGCTTGTAGTTCTCCTTGAAGAGGTCCTTTACGTTCCTTGTTAGTTGTATTCCTAGGTATTTTATTCTCTTTGTGGCGATTGTGAGTGGAAGTTCGTTCTTGATTTGGCTCTCTAAAAGTCTGTTATTGGTGTATAGGAATGCATGTGATTTTTGCACATTGTTTTCATATCCTGAGACTTTGCTGAAGTTGCTTATCAGTTTCAGGAGCTTTTGGGCTGAGAAGATGGGGTCTTCTAGATATCTTGGCGGGTATCCTTCTGGGACAAAGATAACAGAAGAAGAAAACTGGTAACAGCCCTCACTGTTCTGCAGCTGCTGCAGGTGATCCCGAGGCAAGCAGGGCCTGGAGTGGACCTCAGCAGAGCTACACCAGAGGGACCAGACTGTCAGAAGGAAAACCAAGAAACAGAAATAACCTCATCATCAACAAACAGAATGTCCACACAGAGACCCAATCTGAAAGCTAGCAACTACAAAGACGACAGGTGGACAAATCCATAAAGATGGGAAGAAACCAGCGCAAAAAGGATGAAAACACCTGACACCAGAACACCTCTCCTCCTACAAGGGATCACAACTCCTCACCAGCAAGGGAACAAAGTTGGATGGAGAATGAGTGTGATGACATGACAGAATCAGACTTCAGAAGGTGGGTAGTAAGAAACTTCTGTGAACTAAAAGAACATGTTCTAACCCAATGCAAAGAAACTAAGAACCTTGAAAAAAGATTTGATGAAATGCTAACAAGAATGGACAAAATAGAAAGGAATATAAGTGAATTGGTGGAGCTGAAAAACACAACATGAGAACTTTGCGAAGCATGCACAAGTATCAACAGCCGAATTGACCAAGCAGAAGAAAGGATATCAGAGGTCGAAGATCAACTCAATGAAATAAATGGGAAGTCAAGAATAGAGAAAAAAGGGTAAAAAGGAATGAACAAAGTCTCCAAGAAATGTGGGACTATGTGAAAAGACCTAATCTGCGTTTGATAGGTGTACCTGAATGTGACGAAGAGAATGAATCCAAGCTGGAAAATACTCTTCAGGATATTATCCAGGAAAATTTCCCCAACTTAGCAAGGCAAGCAAATATTCAAGTCCAGGAAATACAGAGAACACCACAAAGATATTCGTCAAGAAGAGCAACCCCAAGGCACATAATCGTCAGATTCACCAGGGTTGAAATGAAGGAGAAAATACTAAGAGCAGCCAGAGAGAAAGGCCAGGTTACCCACAAAGGGAAGCCCATCAGACTCACTGCAGATCTCTCAGCAGAAACCCTACAAGCCAGAAGAGAGTGGGGGCCAATATTCAACATCCTTAAAGAAAAGAAATTTCAACCCAGAATCTCCTATCCAGCCAAACTAAGCTTCATAAGTGAAGGAAAAATAAAATCCTTTGTGAACATGCAAGTACT
>NW_022444466.1:0-3222 GCF_009761245.1 Sapajus apella
AGAGGTTGCAGTGAGCTGAGATCTCACCATTGCACTCCAGCCTGGGTAATTTTGGACTTTTTAGTAGAAATGCTGTTTCACCATGTTGTCCAGGCTGGTCTTGAATTCCTGACCTCAACTAATCTGCCCACCTCGGCCTCCCAAAGATCTGGGATGACAGACATGATCTATCAGGCCCAACCTAGATCATACTTTTGAACCCTTTAGTGGGCTCATTTTAAGTATGAAGTTTTAGCCTAATTGTCAATGGTCAAGTTATTTAAACCTTCCCACGCATCTTCCTTGATCCAGAGAGAATTTGAAGCTCACACATGTGCAAACAAAACAGCAGCACTGCAAATCAAGGAATGGAGGAAATGGTAAAGGTGGGATTTGGGGGTTGCGTGGGGTGGGGAAAACTGCAGGGGCAAACCAAAGGATAATTAGCCAATGAGAATGTTGATTGCTGTGCAAGGGCTCTCTCCTGTTCATTCTAAGTGTAGGTAATTTTCAACTCAAGAAAAAGAAATCCAGGCGCAGTGGCTCATGCCTGTCATCCGGGCACTTTGGGAGGCCGAGGTGGGCGAATCACCTGAGGTCGGGAGTTTGAGATGAGGCTGACCAACATGGAGAAACCACATCTCTACTAAAAATACAAAATTGGCTTGGCATGGTGGCGCATGCCTGTAATCCCAGTTACTCATGAGGCTGAGGCAGGAGAATTGTTGAACCTGGGAGGCAGAGGTTACAGTGAGCTGAGATCGCACCACTGCACTCCAGCCTGGGCAACAAGAGTGAAATTCTGAAAAAAGTTACAAGAAAGAAAGGAAAGAGGAAGAAGAAAGAAAGAAAGAGAGAGAGAGAGAGAGAGAAAGAAAGAAAGAAAGAAAGAAAGAAAGCAAGAAAGAAAGAAAGAAAGAGAGAGAAAGAAAGAAAAGATAGGAAAGAAAGGAAAGAAAGAAAGAGAGAGAAAGAGAGTAAAGAAATAGAATGTGTATTGAATGCTTAAATGCAGTGGGTTGAATAGTGTCCCCCAAAAGTTGACGTCCTCCCAGAAATCGAGTGACCTTCTCAGAGACGGGGAGGGTCTCTGCAGATGGAAGATGATGGGGATCTCGGGATGAAATCATCGTCCTGTTTGTAGTGTGAGCCTTAAATCCAATCACTGGTGTCCTTTTAAGAAGGAGGGACATAGGCTGGGTTTGGTGGCTCATGCCTGTAAACCCAGAACTTTGGGAGGCCAAGGTGGGAGGATAGCCTGAGGCCAGGGGTTCGAGACCAGCCTGGCCAACAAGGTGAAACACCATCTCTACCAAAAATACAAAAATTATCTGGGCATTGTGGTGCATGCCTGTAGTCCCAGCTACTTGGAAAGCTGAGGCACAAGAATTGCTTGAACCCAAGAGGTGGAGGCTGCAATGAGCCAAGATGGTGCCACTGGACTCCAGCTTGGGTGACAGAGCATGACTCTGTCTCAAAACAAACAAACAAAAACAAGAAGGAGAGATTTAGAGACTCAGAGGAGAGGACATGGCCGTGTGGAGCTGGAGGCAGAGGCTGGAGTGAAGCGGCCACAAGCCAAACACTCCTGGAGACCCCAGAACTGGGACAGGCAGGAAGGACCCTCACCCTGGAGTCTCTGGAGGAAGCCCAGCCCTGCAGACATCTTGTTGATCTCAGACTTCTGGCCTCCAGAGCTGGGAGAGGAGACATGCCTGTTATATTAAGCCCTGCAATCTGAAGTAATTTGCATGGCAATTGGGAAATGAATACATTGGTAATTAAACAAAAAGGAATTGGCCAGGCACAGTGACTCATACCTGTAATCCCAGCACTTTGGGAGGCTGAGGAGGACTGATCATGAGGTCAGGAGTTCGAGACCAGCCTGGCCAACATAGTGAAACGTCATCTCAAAAAAAAAAAAAAAAATTAGACCAGATGTGGTGACTCATGCCTGTAATCCCAGCACTTTGGAAGTCTGAGGCAGGAGGACCCCTTGAGACTAGGTGATTGAGGTCACCCTGGTCAACATAGTGAGACCCGTTCTTGAGATGAAATGAAATGAAATGAGTACAATAAAATATCGGCTGAGCTTTTGTATCTCCCTGTAGCTTTGACCATTGAAGACACTGAGGTGGAAAGGATAACCCCTTTTTGTTGGAATCATGGGTTCAGACTACATGGGGAATCAGCAAACACATGTAGGACCCTTACACGATGCGTGCACCCTGCAGGCTCAAAAACCAAAGCTGTTTGCATGGAAGGAAGGATCTGTTGGTTCCTTCCCTCCAGGACGAAATCCATGAGAACTGCAGAAATTTAGGGTTAGGAACCAGTTAGTCTATGGTTCCTAAATGCTGGAGTCACTGGGGGACACCCTTCTCACAGGGAAGAGCCCAATTGAGTGGTCAGGGGTGTGCCAGGTGCCGGGCAGTTAAGATTCCAGGTGAAGATTACCAGCAGGCAGGGTGGATCCTGTGTGAGGCCGGCCTGAGTCCTACAGGAATCGGCCCCAGAGTCTACCATGCTCAGTGCTCCTGTGGGGGATGGGCAGAATGATGTGTGCAAACATTTAAATGATAGTAAAGGCTGTGTGCAGTGGCTTATGCCTGTAATCCCAGCACTTTGGGAGACTGAGGCAAGTGGATCACAAGGTCAGGGGTTTGAGACTACCCTGGCTGACATGGTGAAACCCCGTCTCTACCAAAAAATACAAATATTAGCTGGGCATGGTGGTGGGTGCCTGTAGTCCCAGCTACTCAGGAGGTTGGGGCAGGAGAATCACTTGAACCCAGGAGGAGGAGGTTGCAGTGAGCTGAGATCACGCCACTGCACTCCTGCCTGGGCAACAGAGCAAGACTCTGTCTCAAAAAAATAATAAAAAATAAAATAAACAAATTGAGGCTGGGCATGGTGGTTCATGCGTGTAATTCCAGCACTTTACAAAGACCAAGGTGGGAGAATCCCTTGGGTCCAGGAGAGTGAGACCAGCCTGGACATGGCAAGATCTCATCTCCACAAAAATATGTAAAAATTAGCCAGGTGTGGTGGTGCATGTCTGTGATCCCAGCTACTCGGGAGGCTGAGTGGGAAGATCGCTTGAGCCCAGGAAGGTCCAGGCTGCAGTGAGCTGTGATCATGCCACTGCACTCAGCCTGGGTGACAGAGAAAGACCCTATCTCTTAAAAACAAATAAATAGATAGATAGATAGATAGATAGATAGATAGATAGATAGATAGATA
>NW_022444467.1:0-2257 GCF_009761245.1 Sapajus apella
AAAATTTCTGAATAATCATTTGTTACATCTATCCTTCAGCAGCAATGCTACTCACATGCCAAGAAGGTGTTTCAGTTTGCTAGGCCTGCCATAAAACAGTAGCAGAGACCGGGTGACTTAAACAACGGAAATTTGTTTCCTCAGCATTCTGGAGGCTTGAATTCTGAGGCTGACACATCAGAGGGTTGGTTTCTCCCAAAGCCTTTCTCACCGGCTTGCTAATGGCCATTTTCTCCCTGTGTCTTCACTGTGAGTTTGTCACTGTCCTAAGCTCCTCTTTTAATAAGGACACAGGACATATTGGGTTAGTGCCCATTCTAATGGCCTCCTATTAATTTAGTTAGCGCTTCCAAAATACAGTCTCCATGTGCAGATTCTGAAGTACTGGGATTTAGGAATTTAATGTATTAATCTGGGGGAGACACAGATCAGATCCTAACTGAATGATTTTGTTGTTGTTCCTGTACTAAGAAAAAGACATGGGGAAACCTTTATTATTCATATTCAATTTTGTTGAAAACGAGTCACCTTGGGAAATGGGATGTCTACATTTGAATCCAAGCACTGCCACTTACTACCTGTATGAGCTTGGGCACATCACTTAAGAAAGCAAAGATATGTTGACTTGTGTGCATTTTTAGCTGCTTCCTACAGGTTACACAGCTATTTGTCACACACGACTGGTTTGAAGATGTCCCTTCCCTTGGTATCTACAATGACACCCTTTCCCAGTAGGAAAGATAAAATAATCTGTGCTTTGCATAAGCATAAAAGG
The DNA here is from genome assembly GCF_009761245.1 of Sapajus apella. Taxonomy (NCBI): domain Eukaryota; kingdom Metazoa; phylum Chordata; class Mammalia; order Primates; family Cebidae; genus Sapajus; species Sapajus apella. The sequence continues at coordinate 776 of NW_022444467.1, forward strand.
CAGATTTTATTCTAAAGCAGGGTTTTTGTTTGGAAATTATGAGAATTAATGAAATACTATAACAGGGATCTCTTAGCAATTTGACATGTCATCTTTTATAATACGTATAAAAAATATTCTTCCTTTCTTTCTATATATATATATATATTATATATATATATATTCTAAACGCCCGATCTCTTTATATTTTTGGCAGCAGCAAATGAAGCTGTAGATTTTAGCTGAGTGTAACTGAATCATTTGCTTGCTCTTGTGCGACTGGTTTATCTACTGATCATTAGGAATTCACATAAGACCTGTGCGGTATTCTCCTTTCTCCCTTCAGGAACACTGAAACCAGCAAATGCATTCATTTTCTCAAATTAACTGTCTGACAGTTTAAATACCTATGCTTTTATGCACCGATGTAATCATGTGTTGCAGCACTGAGTGGTACAATAATTACCATCAGCTGCTAGTCTGTATTTGTGTAAACCGCTGCAATGCCTCAATAAAAACTGACAAATCGGGTTTTAGGTGAGTCTCAGGACTTTGCAGAGGCATGTGGAGTATGAAATCTTAGATGTCGCATATGCATCTAAGGTTTTGTACCCTACTGACCTAATTTCACCTGCAATATTGATAACCTGATCTGCCACAGGCTTCCACTTACTTTCTGAATGGGTACTGAAATGCTAGAAGTTATGAGCCCCCTGAATCCACAGAGTGCTTGTGTTTAGCACATAAAAGGCTCTCAGTAAGTATTTGTTAAATAAATGCACTTCCATTTCCATTTTATGTGCAAAGCAATTAGGTTTTTCTCTCTATTGGTTTGGTGCATTCCTCCTGTGAGAGCTCATACAATCCAGTTTTCTATGCGGAGAACCACTGATAGTGTATTATAGCTGGTATATCTCTTGAATTTCTTCTCTGTACTACTCCTGTCCTCCTTCAGCTCATCCTCAGTTATTTCAAATGCATCCTCTTGTCCCCATTACCATGCCCCTCCCTCTGCTGAAGTCACAGTGCCTCCCTATTCTGCCAACCATCTTCCCACTGCTCCTGAGATACAGCCTCAGCTCCCTTAATTAGTTATTGACATTGCAGCCCGAATGCTCTTTCTGAAATATGAGCTATGAGCCTCAATGTCAGCCTCCTCCTCAACAGCCTTCAAACCCTAATGGCCTTGAAGATGAAGTCCAAAGAGCTGAAGTTTTTGAAGAACTTATTTAATTTCCCTATATGCCTCATCTGATGGGGTATAGTAATTATCCTTACATTGTAAAATTATGCAGACTAAATCAATAAAAAGGCTTTGATGAAGAATATGCTAGCTGTTATTTGTTTACATATAGAACTAGGAACAAGAGAACTCCAAGAGGCCTTTGAGCCTATTAGTTAAGACTATTTTATTTTACAGATAAGGAAGCCAAAACTCAGAGATTTTAACTTGTCTAAGTTCACAGGAATAATAAATGACAGAGCCAAGTCAAAAGCCAAAAT
>NW_022444467.1:2267-2516 GCF_009761245.1 Sapajus apella
TCTGGTGTGTTCAGCTGCATGCCAGCCTCACTCCCTTACAGGAATCCTGGGAGCAAGCTTCAGTCATAGGACTCCTCTGAGCACACACGAGTTGTCTCTGAAGGAACTTGATTAATCCAAGGAGGCCATTTCCCGGCCATGTCAGCCTGAGTGCTTTCCTATAATTGTTTAGACAGCAACTGAAAAGAGAATTCATCTTCTCTCTGTGATGGCAGTGATAAAAATATAAAATTGGGCATTTCACTGGCT
>NW_022444467.1:2526-3221 GCF_009761245.1 Sapajus apella
GCTAGTTGGAAGGCTGAGGCAGGAGAATGGCTTAAACCTGGGAGGTAGAGGTGGCAGTGAGCTGAGATTGTGCCACTGCACTCCAGCCTCGGTGACAGAGTGAGACTGTGTCTCAACAACAGCAACAAAAGGATTAAATACTTGGGTATGCTGCATAATTGTTTTGATATACCTCTTGATTTTGTTAACTAGTTTTTAAATTAAGGTTTTTATACTTGCATTCTTAGATCCAATTGCTATATTGCTTCAGTTTATGCCATCATATCAACCTTCTGATTTGAGGATTGTGTTATCTTTCTTCTTTCTTCTCTATTTTCATATGTTTAGTATAAAGTCATCCATGTATGCCTGAAATAAAATCTATCTGATTTCCTACACTATTCTTTTGGTATGCCTTTAGATTTAACTAACTGGTATTACAATTAGAGTGATAACATCTATGCTCTTAATGAAAATTTAGTTTTAGTCATATCTTGATATTCTGAAATAAAATATATGCCAACTGTCTTTTCTGTGATCTCCAATTCTTTGAATGATGAACTAGTCATGTGTTTTCTGAAGACTAACACTTGCCTTTTCCATCAGACCATTATTTCAGTATTACTACATTTTCAAGTATGAAAAATTTTGATAAAATATAATTTTCTTAAAATAATCCTTTAGGCCAAAAAATACTGCCACAATATAAGTAACTC
>NW_022444468.1:0-3221 GCF_009761245.1 Sapajus apella
CTCACTCTCATGTTCACTGCAGCATTATTTAAAATAGCCAAGATATGGAATCAACCCAAGTGTTCATTAATGTATGTATGGATAAATAAAATGTATTATGTATGTTTAGTCTTAAAAAGAAAAAAATTCTATCATTAATGCAATTAAATTATTGATTATCCTTGCTTAATTACATTGTGCCACAGACAACAAAATAACACATCTTTGGTCTTTCCAAATTTATTCTCTCAAAGGAAAGGGTAGGGAGGGAGTAAAACCTCATTATCTGGAGTCAAGCAGATCTCTGTGTGACTCTTGGCTTTACTTATTGTTGTGTGACTGTTTTCATATCTCTAAAGTGGGGATAATAATATTTCTTATCAGACAGATAATGAGATTACCATATAAAGGCTTAAGAAATTAAGCCTCTAAAAGTATCTTATCATTATTAACAGTTATTAATGTTGTAGAGACCTGCAACCTCTAATCAAAGTGGCCAGGAGATGATTATGATATAGGACAGATCTCTCCTTTCCATATAAGTAATTGGATTTTCTCAGACATATTTTCAAAATATTAAGGAACAGAAAAATTCTATAGAACAATAGTTCTTAAAGTGTGGTCCCTCAAATAACCTCATCATCATCATTGGAGAACTGGATCAAAATGCAAATGTAGGACTGTATTTGAGACACATTGAATCACATTGTGGCAGTGGGCATCATCAATACTTGTAACAAATATTTTAGGTGTTTTCGACACACACTAAAACTGAGAACCACTATCACAGAGAATATTGGCATCAGTAACATTTCTCTTTTATAATCATTTTTTCTTCTTACAAAACCCTTCTTTGTTATCAAGTCTGTATTTAGGAGTATTTCCTAGTTTACTCTGATGTGGAAACCTTCAAGTTCATTTTATTTATTAAAAAAAAAAAAAAAGCAATTTCTTCAGTCAAAGAAAAAGGAAGGAAGAAAAAATGACAATAAAGTTGAACTGGTGAAATTTAGTATAGACTGGAGCATATTAATTCAAAATTAAAATGGCACAATATATACAAATATGCTTTAGAAAATATATGATAAAACATTTTGAGAACTCTTCTGTCTGTTGTAATAACTTGAAGGTAAGGACATTTTTTGGCTTCTGTTCATAATATTCTGGGGGGTTACTATTACTTTTTGCATAAGCTGACTTTTCTTAATTCTTTAACATCTTTTGGGAAGCAAATATGTTCTGTTCGAAAGCTCATTTTCATTTGGTAGGGAAAAAATCAAAAATGTATTTTAGAATGGAAGTTGCTTGAGGATTTCTTCAATCAATTTAGAAGACTATTTTTTAATTTTTTTAAATTTGGACATAAGAATCCCAGCTAGACTAGAGTGTCAGGCTTTGAATATTAGACTGGAAGACACATTATAAATCTTAAAGCTTCTGGAAGCTCTCACAGTCAGCCTACTGAAAACTGCAGGATTACTTTAATAATTATCATATATGCTCAAACCAATGAAAGAAAGGACACTGTCATTCACTCATTAATTATCAAAAGAGTCCGGCAATGTTTTAGTTTACTTGCTGTTTTATTTAATGGGAGACTTGTTTACATATCTGCTTTATGTCTTTGAGTTCATCACTGAATCCTGATTTTCCTGTCCACTAGTAAAACGTAGCTGTAGATGTGTTAACATGATCCTAGTCTGTATTAATTTTTTTTGTAGTAACCAAGGAATATTTTTCAAACTTTTGCTTGCTGTGGTTAGGATATATTTCTATATGATTTCATAAAAGTTTTTCAATTGCCTATATTAGCAAGTTCTAAAACTAACTACAAATTTCTAGTTTTGAATATTAGAGTAATGAAAGTATAACTTCAGTTTTGCTTAAAATGGAAAGGAGATAGTAAAAGTATAATAGCTAGCTCCAGATGTTTAATATATGGAGAAACCTTGGAATTTAGTTAAATCTCCTTTTTCAGATTATGAGTTAGATAATTTAAACAATTTATTTAAGATGTTCATACCATGTTCAAACTGAGTGATATTCCTCTAGGGTTATACAATGCATAATCTATGAAATTAGTCAATGACTACTCTCAGGCATTCAAAGAAGATGGCAATTGTTTGTCCAAGTTTTTTTATTGACTTGTTTAATCAGTTCAGTTTGGAGATGTAAAACTTAAGAGACATTGGCATATAGATGATATTGAAACCACGAGACCAGGAAGTGGTTTGTAGGGGGACGGTGTGCATAGAGAAGAAACATTGTTGAAGACAGAGCTCTAGAGTACTTCAACAACTAGAGGTCTGGGAGAAGAAAAGGATCTAAAAAATTGGAAGAGTCAGGAGAGAGGTAAAGCAGGTAAGTGTGTGATCATGGAACCTTGGCAATGCAAACATTGCAAGAAGCGGCAACAGATACTCTCAAATGCTGTTGAGAGGTCAAGATGAAAGAGACAATTAAATGCTGACTTTTATAAAAGTTTCTAGTGACATAAGCAGTTTCATAAAAATGAAATCTCCTGTGATGGTGACGTTAATACATCAGGCTATCTTTCTTTATAATTAAATCAAATTAACATGATTTAATTTCAAGGCTTAGCCACATAGATGTATGATGGCACCAGTATAAAATAATAGTTTACCTGGGTAATAAGGTACCTATTATAACTCATTTAAGGATTGGGATATATCTTATGCCTTTTCTTAATCTTTTGGCTTAGAAGAGAGCTTCACATAAAGTAGTACTGAGCAATTTATTGATATTTATGTGTCTTTTTCAACCCCTTAAAAATATATATGAACAATCATGCCTGCAATCCTAGCACTTTGGGAGATTGAGACAGGTGGATCACCTGAGGTCAGGCGTTCGAGACCAGCCTGGCCAACATGGCAAAACCCCGTCTCTACTAAAAAATATAAAAATTAGCTGGGCGCTGTGGCAGAGGTCTGGAATCCCAGCTACTTGGGAGGCTAAGGCAGGAGAATCGCTTGAACCTGGGAGGTGAAGGTTGCAGTGAGCCAATATTGTGCCATTGCACTCCAGCCTGGGAGACAGAGCAAGACTCCATCTCAAAAAAAAAAAAAAAAAGAAACATATATATATATATATATATATATATATGCTTTATATATATAGATACGCTTTATATATCTGTTTTGTATGTATAATATGTATTATATATATATGAAAGAGAAGAAAAGAGAAACTAATTTCTAAGTTCTTTCAAGTCTAACATTTTA
>NW_022444469.1:0-3221 GCF_009761245.1 Sapajus apella
CGCGATCTTACCGCTAATTCTTATGAGCCTGTATATGGCTGGAAATAGCTCTTTCCAGATTCTGGAAAGAAAGGTATTCTGACCTGCTACATTCACATGTCTGCTTAACTCTGAAAGTTGAATACACAGCTTGACAAACATTCTGCTACATAGCTCCTTTTTTGTTTTAGAGACAGGTATTTCTCATTACACCCTATACTCCCATTCATTCAGGAGTATCCAAACGCAGCTTTTACAAGAAACGTGTTTCTAACTCTGTGAATCTAAACATAGATGCAACTACCTACGGTGAACGAACGCACAGCAGAGCAGTTTGAAGGAGGTGTTTTTCCTGTGGTTTAGACGCGATCTTACCGCTCATTCTTTTGAGCCTGTGTATGGCTGGAAATATCTCTTTCAAGATTCTCCAAAGAAAGGGTTTCTGAACTGCTACATTCACACAACTGTTTAACTCTGTAAGTTTAATATAAACATCGACAATCTTTCTTCTGCATAGCTAAGTTTTTGTTTTAGATCCAGATATTTCTCATTACACCCTATACTCCCATTCACTCAGGGGTATGCACCGCAGCTTTTACAAGAAACGTGTTTCTAACTCGCTGAATCTAAACACAGATGCAACTTCCTAAGGTGAACGAACACACAGCAGAGCAGTTTGAAAGAGAGGATTCTCCTGTGGTTTATACGCAATCTTACCGCTAATTCTTATGAGCCTGTATATGGCTGCTAATATATCTTTCCAGATTCTCGAAAGAAAGGGTTTCCGAACTGCTACATTCACACATCTGTTTAACTGCGTAAGTTGAATACACAGCTTGGCAATCATTCTGCAACATAGCTCCGTTTTTCTTTTAGAGCCAGATATTTCTCATTACACCCTATACTCCCTTTCACTCAGGAGTATCCAAACGCGGCTTTTACAAGAAACGTGTTTCTAACTCACTGAATCTAAACATAGATGCAACTTCCTAAGGTGAACGAACACACAGCAGAGCACTTTGAAAGAGACAGTTCTCCTGTGGTTTAGACGTGATCTTACCGCTAATTCATATGATAATGTATATGGTTGCAAATATCTCTTTCCAGATACTCCAAAGAAAGGGTTTCTGAACTACTACATTAACACATCTGTTTAACTCTGTAAGTTGAATACACAGCTTGACAATCATTCTGCTGAATTGCTCCGTTTTTGTTTTAGAGCCAGATATTTCTCATTACACCCTATACTCACATTCACTCCGTAGTATCAAAACGCAGCTTTTACAAGAAACTCGTTTCTAACTCGCTGAATGTAAACATAGATGCAACTTCATAAGGTGAACGATCACACAGCAGAGCAGTCGGAAAGAGACGTTTTTCCTGTGTTTTTGACACTATCTTATGGCTAATTCTTACGGGCCTGTATATTTCTGGAAATATCTCTATCCAGATTCTCGAAAGAAAGGGTTTCTGAACTGCTACATTCACACATGTGTTTAATCCTGTAAGTTGAATACACAGCTTGACAATCATTCTGCTGAATTGCTCCGTTTTTGTTTTAGAGCCAGATATTTCTCATTAAACCCTATACTCCCATTCACTCAGGAGTATCCAAACGCAGCTTTTACAAGAATCGTGTTTCTAACTCGCTCATTCTAAACATAGATGCAACTTCCTATGGTGAACGAACACAAATCAGAGCAGATTGAAACAGATGTTTCTATTGTGGTTTGGCGCAATCTTACCGCTAATTCTTATGAGCCTCTACATGGCTGGAAATATCTCTTTCCAGTTATTTGAATGAAAGTGTTTCTGAACTGCTACATTCCCACATCTATTTAACTCTGTAAGTTGAATAAACAGCATGACAATCATTCTGCTACCTAGCTCCGTTTTTGTTTTAGAGCCAGATATTTTTCATTGCACCCTATACTCCCATTCAATCAGGAGTATCCAAACGCAGCGTTTACAAGAAACGTGTTTCCAACTCGCTGAATCTAAACATAGATGCAACTTCCTACGCTAAACGAACACACAGCAGAGCAGTTTGAAAGAGACTTTTCTCAAGCGCTTTAGACGCGATCTTACTGCTAATTCTTCATGGCCTATATATGGCTGGAAATATCTCTTTCCAGATTCTCGAAAGAAAGGTTTTCTGAACTGCTACATTCACACATCTGTTTAACAATGTAAGTTGAATACACAGCTTGACAATCATTCTGTTACATAGCTCGGTTTTTGGTTTAGAGCCAGATATTTCAAATTACACCCTATACTCCCATTCACTCAGGAGTATCCAAACGCAGCTTTTACAAGAAACGTGTTTCTAACTCGCTGAATCTAAACGTAGATGCAACTTCCTAAGGTGAACGAAAACACAGCAGAGCAATCGGAAAGAGACGTTTCACCTGTAGTTTAGACGCGATCGTACCGCTAATTCTTATGAGCCTGTGTATGGCTGGAAATAGCTCTTTCCAGATTCTCGAAAGAAACGGTTTCGGAACTGCTACATTCATACATCTGTTTAACTATGTAAGTTCATACACACCTTGACATTGATTCTGCTATGTAGCTCCGTTTTTGTTTTAGGGCCAGATATTTCTCATTCACTCAGGAGTATACAAACGTAGCTTTTACAAGAAACGTGTTTCTAACTCGCTGAATCTAAACATAGATGCAAACTTCCTAAGGTGAACGAATACACAGCAGAGCAGTTTCAAAGAGACGTTTCCCCTGTGGTTAGACGCGATATAAGTGCTAATTCTTAAGGGCCTGTATATGGCTGGAAATATCTCTTTCCAGATTCTCGAAAGAGAGGGTTTCTGAACTGCTACATTCACAAATCTGTTGAACTCTGTAAGTTGAATACACAGCTTGACATTCATTCTGCTACATAGCTCCGTTTTTGTTTTACAGCCAGATATTTCTCATTACACCCTATACTCCCATTCACTCAGGAGTTTCCAAACGCAGCTTTTACAAGAAACGTGTTTCAAACTCGCTGAATCAAAACATAGATGCAACTACCTAAGGTGAAGGAAGAAACAGCAGAGCAGTTTTAAAGAGACGTTTCTCCTGTGGTTTATACGCGATCTTACTGGTAGGTATTATGAACCTGTAAATGGCTGGAAATATCTCTTCCCAGATTCTCAAAAGAAAGCGTTTCTGAACTGCTACATTTACACATCTGTTTATCTCTGTAAGTTGAATACACAGCTTGACAATCATTCTGCTACAAAGCT
>NW_022444470.1:0-3221 GCF_009761245.1 Sapajus apella
ATTTAAGTAATAATAAAACTCTGATCTCCTGCACTGCTGGCTCTTTATGGATTAGTCTTTCTCTATTACAATCCCCTTTTTTGAAAAATTGACTCTGTTTAGGCAGTGAGCTAGGTGAACTCCTTGGGTGGTTACACCATGAGATATATACAAATTCACTGGTGTGAAAAAAAATCCTGTTAGATACAAACAGTAATTTTTATCTTAATAGAAAATTTACAGCAGATTTCAAGCAGGTAGAAAAGAAAAAGTAAACTTAGGAACTCTATAGTTTGCAGGTCAACCTTAGAGCTTTTTTTCCTTAATGTAAATATGCACAATGGACATATTACTTCTATTTTACCTAAACTTTGGCAAGTAGACGTGTCATAGAATCTATGGAGTTCTTGAAAGATAGTAATTCTCCTTTTCTTCTCATTCTTAGATTATTTGTTTCCCACGTATTTTTGAAGGAGGAACTGATCTGTGGGCTATGATTTTACTTGATGTGTGTTGTTTGTAGACAGGATTCCACAGTGTGTCACTACTGATTGTTTCCATCCTCTTACATGTCTCAGTTTCTCTCTCCAGAGATCTATGTCCTCTGAGAGGGCTCAATGCCAGGTGATCAGCCCTTATATCTGTTTCCTGGATAAGCCTTTTTAAAATTATTTTTTTGTTCGGGATTTCCTTTTGGAGCCACTGCATGTCATGCGGGCTTCAGGCTCCCAGACACTCCCGTAAGGCCTCTAGTCACCCAGGAGTGCCTTTCACCTGGAAGAAACAAATGCCTTTTCTCTTCAGAGATGAGAAATCTAAGTCTCTCCTTTACCTATGGAAACAACAGTTGAGTTTCTCACACAAACGCACACAGACAAGCTGAATTGAGATTAATTTTGGTAGAAAAAGCAATAGAGAAGACCCCTTAGGATACATATCCACACTAGAATCAGGATCCTTAAACAAAAATTTCCTAGGAGAGAAAAATAACAACAAACACCACTTTCTATAAACTGTGCTCAGCCACTCTTACTTTGTAGCTTTTATCCACCATTACAGATGCCAAAGCCAAGTCTTCCAATAGTACAAGGTAACCTCCAGTACCTCCAAAGCCAAAGAGGTCAGGTCATGTAATATAAAAATCAGAGCTTTAGACCTAAGAAGAATCTGCCCATGACTCAAAAAACGAAGAAAAGAGGACACCTCCAAAGGGGTGAGTGGTGTCTTTGTTCTGAATTATTTAAACAACTTCAAGTCATTATAAGCCTAACTTTTTTTGTTATTGGAGATAACAATGGAAGGAGATATAGGGTGGAAGTAAGGTAAATGAGAGAATCTTTTTTAAGATGGGAAGCAAACACCGAAACCAAGTGCATTTGTTTTGTTTTGTTTTTTGTTTGTTTTTGTTTTCTACTTTTGCATTTGTCAAAAATTTTAGCCAAACTAAAGAGACTTTGTTATCCATAATTTGGAATTTGCACTCAGGTTTGACCAAGTAAGGTAGAGTTGGTCAAATCTGATGGGAGAAAGATCTAAACAAACAACAACAACAAAAAAAAGGAAAACACAACCAACAATATGAATCACTGAGTGTTCTAATGGTACACAGAAAGTAAGACAAGCTGGTTGTTAAACTTTAGCCTAAACAAAATCTTAATTTATTTACTTACATAGGGATGGGTTTCAGGCTTAAGACTTCTTTCTGCAATCCTAGAAGTATGAAAAAACCTCAAGCTCATATTTTCTGCTGGGAGTGAGATCAAAGGCTATTAAAAAGTTACCTGTCTTCCATTATTATGGAAACAGAAAATCTTGCCTTCCTGATTGGAAACAAGTAAAACTCCAAATAAAGTTGTATAGCAAAGTAAACTTTAGGTCTTAGCCAAATTCTGAGAGATCAGGAATTCTCAGCAAATTTTCCTATTGAATTGAGTCATAAAGTTAGCTCATGCTGGTACCAACAATTAGTAGGGAATTTACAAAAAGTCATGGGCATCTTCACTTACAGTCCTTTCATGGTTACCAAAACGTAAACCAAAGAAATCGAAGGTGGGTCTCAGTTAATTTAGAAAGTTTATTTTGCCATGGTTTAGGATGTGTGCTCATGACACAGCTTAAGGTAGTTCTAATGACATGTGCTTAAGGTGGTAGAAGCACCGCTTGTTTTTATATAATTTAGGAAGACATAAAACATCAATCAATATGTATAAGATGTACATTGTTTCAGTCCAAAAAGGTGGAACAACTTGAAGTAAAAGTGGGACAACTTGAGGAAGAGAGGAATTTTCCAGATCATAGGTAGAAAAGAGACAAATGGTTGCATATTTTTGAGATTCTGATTAGCCTCTCCAAATAAGGAATCAGATATGCATTTATTTCAGTGAGCAGAAGAATGACTTTGAATACAATGAGAGGCAGGTTTGCCTTCAGAAGTTTCCAGCTTGACTTTTCTTTTTAACTTAGTGATTTGGGGTTCCAAAATTTATTTTCCTATTACAGTTTGAAGTCAGGTAGTTTGAGGCCTCCACAGGTGTTCTTTGTGCTTCAAATTTCTTTGCATATTCAGGCTATTTTTGGTTTTCTATAAATTTTAGGATGGCCTCTTTTCTAATTCTGTAAAAATTAGCTTTGGTAGTTTGACCAGAATAGCATTGAGTCTGTAAATTGCTTTTGGCTGTACGGCCATTTTAACAGTATTGATTTTTTTTTTTATTCATGAACATAGAATGTTTTTCCATTGGTTTGTGCCATCTCTGATTACTTTCAACAGTGTTATGTAATTCTCATTGTGGAGATCTTTCACACGTTTAATTAGCATTATTCCTAGTCATTTTATTTTTCTTGTGGCTATTGTGAATGGGATTGCATTCTTGATTTGGCTCTCAGCTTGGATGTTGTTGATACACATATAATACAACAGAGTTTTGTACATTGTTTTGTAACATGAGGCATGAGAAACAACTAAAGTTGTTTAACAGTTATCAGATCTAGGAGCTTTGGGAGCCACTAAATGGTTTTCAAGGTATATAATTATATTGTTATGTTATTACTAAAGGAAGAGGAGACTTTCTTTCTCATTTGTAGATGCCTTTTATTTCTTTTTCTTTCCTGATTGCTCTGGCTAAGACATCCAGTACTATGTTGAATATGAATGGTGAGAGTGGATATTCTTATCTTGTTCTGGTTCCCATAGAGGGGGTATCATTACAAGTTTTGTTTGTTCAGTATAATGGTGGCTGTGC
>NW_022444471.1:0-1797 GCF_009761245.1 Sapajus apella
GTGTCCCCCAAAATACAGAACCCTGCTCGTTGGCTGTGGGAGCTGGATAGCAGGGTGTTGGGGGCCAGGGGAGGGATAGCAGGGGGCGGGGGTTAGGGGAGGGAGAGCAGGGATGCGGGGTTAGGGGAAGGATAGCCTGTCCCCCAGGAGCTGGGAGAGGCAGGAAGGAGCCTCCCCGAGACCCTCCGGAGGGAAGAAGTGGTCAGCACGTAAAGAACTGACTTTACCTTTCTGGGTAAAAACGCCGCCCAGGGTCCCACCAAATGTGTTTCTCTTTGTTTTGTTTTGTTTTGAGATGAAATATCCTGTCACCCAGGCTGGAGTTCAGGGGTGCGATCTCGGCTCACTGCAGCCTCCACCTCCCGGGTTCAAGTGATCCTCCGGCCTCAGCCTCCTGAGTAGCTGGGATTCCAGGTGCACGCCACCACGCCCGGCTCATTTTTGTATTTTTAGTAGAGATGGGGGTTTCACCGTGTTGGCCAGGCTGGTCTCGAACTCCTGACCTCCGGCGATCCGCCCGCCTCCGCCTCCCAAAGTGCTGGGGTGACCGGCGTGAGCCACGGCTCCCCACGTGTTTCCGTTAAGACGCACGAATCCGTGTGTGTCTAGGAGGCTGAGGCTCTTCTGTCTGCTTTTTAAACTCTCCAAGAATTCAATTACATTTCCCTTTTTGTCTCGTTTTTATCTATGGTTTTTTTTTGTCTTTTTGGGGTGTCTGCGACACCTCTCAGCCCTGCAAGGCAAATGCTGAGCTTCCTCGCCAGAAAAGAAAAAATTAAAAAAAAAAAAAAAATCTGGACGGCGTTCCCTGCCTTAAATAAAAAACTGCTTCTTCCCCTCTATGTGGGGGAGAACTGCTGTTATCGCAACTATATTTTGGGTGCTGGGCACGACGGGAAAGTCTCTTTCAAAATCCCATAAATCCGTCTCTGAAAGGATGAATTCCTCAGACATGAAATTGGGTCCTCAGCTGCTTTTCATTATGGGTTTTCAAAAAAAATAAATGGCATTTCCTTGTGTTATTTATATGCTCGTGGAGTGTAATGGCTGTAATGATTAATACAGAATTTCTGAATTTATTCTAAAAAGACACTTCATAAATATTGAACACGGCTATTATCTGCAACGATCTACATTTATTTTATTAAAATGGAAATTCCGAAATCATCAATAAAATCACACTGTGTATTTTCAGGGGCCTTGGAGAATGCAGAGGAATACCAATTTTTTTTTTTAACTCTGTTCTTCTCTCCTCTCTTCCTCTGCTGTGTCTGAAGCTACGAAAATCATTTCCATGGTTTTACGTGAATGTGAATTTCCCCAAGACTCATCTCGACAAGTCTGGGAAAGATTTGCTCAATAAGTTGATGTGAACAGGGATATTCAGAATGAGTCCTGTGGGGACTTTAATTTTTTTTTTTTTTTTAAAGGCAGGGTTTCACCATGTTGGTCAGGCTGGTCTTGAACTCGTGACCTCAGGTGAGAATAAGTACTATGGGGGCTTTAATTTTTCTTTTTTTTAAGGCAGGGTTTCACCATGTTGGTCAGGCTGGTCTTGAACTCGTGACCTCAGGTGAGAATGAGTCCTATGGGGGCTTTAATTTTTTTTTTTTTAAATATGGGGTTTCATCATGTTGGTCAGGCTGGTCTTGAACTCCCGACCTCAGGTGAGAATGAGTCCTATGGGGGCTTTAATTTTTTTTTTTTTTAAATATGGGGTTTCATCATGTTGGTCAGGCTGGTCTTGAATTCGTGACCTCAGGTGAGAATAAGTCCCATGGGGTCTTTAATTTTTTT
>NW_022444471.1:1897-3221 GCF_009761245.1 Sapajus apella
GATGGGGTTTCGCCATGTTGGTCAGGCTGGTCTTGAACTCCTGGCCTGAGGTGATCCACCCGCCTCGGCCTCACAAAGTGCTGGGGTGACAGGCATGAGCCAGCGTGCCCGGCTCATTTCACCTCTTTTAATAACGGCATGTAAGCGCCCGAAAGCGACGTTCCAGCAGGCTGCCCGCCTAGGGTGGCTCCCAGGTTGGGCAAAGGGGTCTCTGAGGGCAAACTGCCAGTTCCCTGAGCCCAGTGGATGCCTCAGAAGAAGATCCAAGTGTGTGGGTTTTAAACTAAGAGAAGTGTCGCATGCAGGTCTGGAATCCCAGGGAGCTTCACCCTCAAGCATGTATTGAGCAACTACTGTATACCACACTCTATGTGTTACACCGGTGGGATTCAGGCCAAGCTGTTTCCCACCCCCTGGAAACCCCCCACCTTTTTTTTTTTTCTTTTTTTTTTTCTTTTTTTGAGACGGAGTCTCGCTCTTGTTACCCAGGCTGGAGTGCAATGGCGCGATCTCGGCTCACCGCAGCCTCCGCCTCCTGGGTTCAGGCAATTCTCCTGCCTCAACCTCCCAAGTAGCTGGGATGACAGGCACACGCCACCATGCCCAGCTAATGTTTTGTATTTTTAGTAGAGACGGCGTTTCACCATGTTGACCAGGATGGTCTCGATCTCTTGACCTCGTGATCCACCCGCCTCGGCCTCCCAAAGTGCTGGGATGACAGGCGTGAGCCACCGCGCCCGGCCTCCCCCCACCTTTTTCAAGAAAAGAAAGTAATAACATCCTCTTTCTATACTGTCCGGACGCTTTCGCAGGATTGCTTGGGGTTAGGAGTTCGAGACCACCCTGGCCAACATGATGAAAACCCGTCTCTACTAAAAATACAAAAATCAGCCGAGGGTGGTGGCGGGCACCTGTCATCCCAGCTACTCGGGAGGCTGAGGCAGGAGAATCGCTCGAACCCGGGAGGCGGAGGTTGCCGTGAGCCGAGATGGTGATACGGCGCTCCAGCCTGGGAGACAGAGTGAGACCGTATCCAAAAAACAAAATAAAACAAAACGAATACCAGTGCGTTTTTTGGCTGTTCGTTCAGTAGAGAAAACGTGCGGAGCTGTGGTGGAAGATGGAACTCCTCTGGCCCCAGAGGGAAACGTTCTGGGACCTTTGTTTCTGGGAGGAGGAGGGGGACGATGGGGAGAAGGAGGGGGAGGAGGGGGAGGATGGGGGAGGATGGGGATGGCGGAGGGGGAGGATGGGGGAGGATAGGGAGGATGGGGATGGTGGACGGGGAGGATGGGGGAGGAGGAGATGAGGAGGAGGAGGGGGG
>NW_022444472.1:0-2117 GCF_009761245.1 Sapajus apella
CATCTTGTTCCTTCTGGAGTGCCAGCCTCAGTGGCCTTCCTGGCCAGAGTCCACTCGGGCCAGCCCTGGGACCCTACTGGTCTCCAGCACATGCTCCCCCTGCAGCCAGACCTGCCCCTGCCTGTGAGCTGAGCCCTGAGCCCTGGAACGCCTTCCCTTCTCCCTCCCAGCTCGCCCTTGCCAGCTGCTCAATGAGCTGGGCTCACACCCCCTCCCTGCACCAGGAGTGAGAGGCAGCTGGAGCCACCAGGGCCCCGTGGGGGCCAGAAAGCTCAGGTGAGAAGCCCAGGTATTGAGAGTCCCTGGGCGAAGTGGGCATAATCGCTGCCAGTCTCAGTCCGGCCCCAGGGACTCAGAGACAGAGAAAAGGACAGCGCACAAGGCCCCAGGCTCCCCACCTTCTCCCCTGAGTGTGGGCACACACCACCCCCACCCCCACACACCCGTGAGGCAGCCTCGGCTGTGCCCCGACTCCCCCTCGCCCTCCAACACAGAAACCACCAGAAGAAAAGGGAACTTCAGGAAGTGAGCTGTGCTGCCAGTTTCAATCCTGTTCTTAGTCTCTGCCGGGTGCAGGGGTGGAGTTCACACCTCTGGGGACCTGGGCCCCGAGCTGTGATTTCCTAGGAAGAGAAATAGTGGCTGACAGCGGGGGCGGGGTTGCCCACGGGTGCCGGGCCAGAGCAGGAAGGGCAGGGACCCCACCTCGGGGAGTGGGGTTGGCGCAGGGCAGAGGCACAGGCTGGGGAGGAGAAGGACAGAGCCTGGGGGCTGCCGTGGGCGCTCCTGGACCTGAGCTGCTGAACATGCTACAAGAGGCTGGGGAGACACAGTGCCAAGGCCCAGGTGGAGCCAGCACGGGGGAGGGGGGCAGCCTTCAGGCACCGATGCCCACCCACTGCGAGATGACGGGGCCTGTGGGCAGGGGCTTCCCAGCCAACAGGGCACCAGAGGCTGACTGAGGTCTCCAGGACGACCAGGCTGGGACCACGAGAATCATGATGGGATGTGGCAGAGCCGGCCATGGGCGATGCCAGGATGGGCAGGACCAACCTGGGCTGAGGAGGCAGCAGAGGGAGGGAGAAGGAGAGGCCCCAGGTGAACAGAGGGGTTTGTCCAGGCCTCAGCATCACCCGAGCCCAGGACAGGGTCAGCAGTGGTGGCCATGGGGCCCTCCTCTTACCAAGACCAAGAACAGCAGGTGAGCCCGGAGCAGGGCAGGGAGGGTGGGAGCCAATGAGCCCGGGGCAGAGGCAGGGACAGGGGAGGGACAGAGGCTGGGGTGCCAGCTGGCGGGGAGCAGGGCTGTGGTCAGCAGCGGAGAGGAGGGAGAGCAGTGCTAAGCGCACAAGTGGGAGGAGGGACAAGCACAGGGAGGCCCAGAAGGGCCTGGAGCATAGGACGGGACAAGGGAAGGGACTCAGGCTCCGTGGGTTCAGGGAGCTGACCCAGCAGAGCAGAAGCCACTGGGGAGCAGAGGTTCAGGAGAGGCTTCGAGAGCATGACCAGTGCAGGGACAGGAGGGTCCAGGAGCTCCTCCAGGAGGGGCACATGGGCAGGGGCAAGGGGCTCTGTTGGGGAGAGGTGGCTGGGCACTGGGGGTGCTTCACAGCAGGGAGCAAGCCAAGTGCTGCAAAAAAAAGGAGGCCAGAAAAAGAGCCCAAACCTGGACGGGGGTGCCAGGATAGGCAGAAGGGCAACAGCTGCCTAAGTCATTGAGGGAGGGCAGAATGAGCAGGGGGCAGCCCCTGGAGCTCAGGGACCAAAGCAGAGAAGCTGCAGGTGAGCAGGGTCGGTGGGAGGCAGGAGGAGCAGGGGGCAGCTCCTGGAGCTCAGGGGACAAGGGGAGAGGATCTGAAGGTGAGCAGGGGCTGGTGGGAAGCAGGACAAACCCGGGGCAGGCACTGGAGCTCAGGGCACAGCAGTCACAGGTGAGCAGGGAGCAGCTCCTAGGGCTCATGGGAGCAGGGCAGAGCATCTAAAGGTGAGCAGGGGCCAGCAGGAGGCAGGATGTGCAGGGGGCAGCTCCTGGGGCTCAGGGGAGCAGGGGAGAGCATCTGAGGGTGAGCAGGGGCCAGCAAGAGGCAGGATGAGCAGGGGGCAGCTCCTGGAGCTCA
>NW_022444472.1:2127-3221 GCF_009761245.1 Sapajus apella
GAGGCAGGATGAGCAGGGGGCAGCTCCTGGAGCTCAGGGGAGCAGGGGAGAGCATCTGAAGTTGGGCAGGGGCTGGTGGGAGGCAGGATGAGCTGGGGCAGGCACTGGAGCTCAGGCCACAGCAGCCGCAGGTGAACAGCAGTAGGTGGGAGGCAGGAGGAGCAGGGAGCATCTCCTGGAGCTCAGGGGAACAGGGCAGAGCAGCCACAGGTAAATAGGCTGGTAGGAGGCAGGAGTAGGGGACAGGCACTGGAGCTCAGGGCAGAGCAGCCGCAGGTGAGCAGAGCAGGTAGGAGACAGGAGGAGCTGGGGGCAGCTCTGGAAGCTCAGGGGACCAGGGGAGAGCATCCAAAGGTGAGCAGGGCAGATGGAAGGTGAGCGAGCAGGGGGCAGCTCCCAGAGCTCAGAGGACCAGGGAGAGCAGTGGCAAGTGCACAGGGCTAGTGGGAGGCGGAGAAGCAAGGGGCAGCTCATGGAGCTCAGGGGACCAGGTCAGAGCAGCCACAGGTGAGCTTGGCAGGTGGGAGGCAGGATGAGGTGGCAGGCAGTGGAGCTCAGGGGACCAGACCCGAGCAGCTGCAGGTGAGCAGGGGCCAGTGGAGGTGAGGACTAGCTGGGGGAAGCTCCTGGAGGTGCCCTGAAGGACAAGCAGGGGTCAGCGGGAGGCAGGAGGAAAAGGAGGCAGCTCCCAGAGCTCAGGGGACCAGGGGAGAGCAGTAGGGGACAGGCACTGGAGGTCAGAGGACAAGGGCAGAGCAGCCACAGGTGAGCAGTGCTGGTGGGAGCCAGCACTGAGCTCCTAGGCTTTGGCAGGAGCTGGGCAGTTGCTGACAGCCGACAGCTGAGAGCTGGTGAAAGCAGAGCAGCCTCCCAGTGCAGGGAGGGCGTGTGAGCCCAGCTCATTGAGCAGCTGGCAAGGGCGAGCTGGGAGGGAGAAGGGAAGGCGTTCCAGAGCTCAGGGCTCAGCTCACAGGCAGGGGCAGGTCTGTCTGCAGGAGGAGCATGTGCTGGAGACCAGGAGGGTCCCAGGGCTTGCCCGAGTGGACCCTGGCCAGGAAGGCCACTGAGGCTGGCACTCCAGAAGGAACAAGATG
>NW_022444473.1:0-3220 GCF_009761245.1 Sapajus apella
ATAGTGGGAGACTTTAACACCCCATTGTCAACATTAGACAGATCAACCAGACAGAAAATTAACAAGGATATCCAGGACTTGAACTCAGACCTGGACCAAGCAAACCTAATAGACATTTACAGAACTCTCCACCCCAAATCCACAGAATATACATTCTTTTCAGCACCACATCACACCTACTCTAAAATTGACCACATAATTGGGAGTAAATCACTCCTCAGCAAATGCAAAAGAACGGAAATCGTATCAAACAGTCTCTCAGACCACATTGCAATCAAGTTAGAACTCAGAATTCAAAAACTAGCTCAGAACCACACAGCTTCATGGAAACTGAACAACTGGCTCTTGAATGTTGACTGCATAAACAATGAAATGAAAGCAGAAATAAAGATGTTCTTCTAAACCAAAGAGAATGAAGACACAACATACCAGAATCTCTGGGACACATTTAAAGCAGGCTCTAGAGGAAAATATATAGCAATAAGTGCCCACATGAGAAGAAAGGAGAGATCTAAAATTGGCACCCTACCATCAAAATTGAAAGAGCTAGAGGAGCAAGATCAAGAAAAACTCAAAACCTAGCAGAAGACAAGAAATAGCTAAGATCAGAGCAGAACTGAAGGAGATAGAGACACAAAAAACCCTTCAAGAAATCAATAAATCCAGGAGCTGGTTTTTTGAAAAGATCAACAAAATAGACAGACCACTAGCCAGATTAATAAAAAAGAAAAGAGAGAATAACCAAATTGATGCAATAAAAAACAATAAAGGGGATATCACCACAGATTCCACAGAAATTCAAACCATAATCAGAGATTATTATAAACAACTCTATGCACATAAACTTGTAAACCTGGAAGAAATTGATAAATTCCTGGACACTTGCCTCCTCCTAAGCCTAACACCAGGAAGAAGCCAAAACCCTAAACAGACCCATAACAAGGTCTGAAGTTGAGGCAGCAATTAAGGGCTTACCACCCTAAAAAAGCCCAGGTCCAGACGGGTTCACAGCCGAATTCTACCAGACATACAAAGAGGAGCTGGTACCATTCCTTCTGAAACTATTCCAAACAATACAAAAAGAGGGAATTCATCGCAAATCATTTTATGACACCAACATCATCCTGATAACAAAACCCGGCAGAGACTCAACAAGAAAAGAAAACTTCAGGCCAATATCCATGATGAACATAGATGCAAAAATCTTCAATAAAATACTGACAAGCCGATTGCAACAGCACATCAAAAAGCTTATCCACCATGATCAAGTAGGCTTCATCCCGGGGATGCAAGGCTGGTTCAACATATGCAAGTCTATAAACGTAATTCACCACATAAACAGAACCAAAGACAAAAACCACATGATTATCTCAATTGATGCAGAGAAGGCCTTTGACAAAATTCAACAGCCCTTTATGCTAAAAACCCTTAATAAGCTAGGTATTGACAGAACCTATCTCAAAATAATAAAAGCTATTTATGACAAACCAACAGCCAATATCATACTGAATGGGCAAAAGCTGGAAACACTCCCTTTGAAATCTGGTAGTAGACAAGGATGCACTCTCTCACCACTCCTATTCAGTATAGTACTGGAAGTTCTAGCCGGAGCTATCGGGCAAGAAAAAGAAATAAAATGTATTCAAATAGGAAAGGAGGAAGTCAAATTGTCTCTATTTGCAGACTACATGATTGTATATCTAGAAGACCCCATCGTCTCAGCCCAAAATCTCCTGAAACTGATAAGCAACTTCAGCAAAGTCTCAGGATACAAAATCAATGTGCAAAAATCACATGCATCTATACACCAATAACAGATTTAAAGAGAGCCAAATCAAGAATGAACTGCCATTCACAATTGCCACAAAGGGAATAAAATACCTAGGAGTACAACTAACAAGGAACATAAAGGACCTCTTCAAGGAGAACTACAAGCCACTGCTCAACGAAATAAGAGAGGACATTAACAGATGGAGAAACATTCCATGTTCATGGTTGAGAAGAATCAATATTGTGAAAATGTCCATACTGCCCAAAGTAATCTACAAATTGAACGCTATCCCCATCAATCTACTAATGACTTTCTTCACAGAACTGGAAAAAAAAAAACCTTAAACTTCACATGGAACCAAACGAGAGCCTGCATAGCCAAGTCAATTCTAAGCAAAAAGAACAAAGCGGGAGGCATCACACTACCGGACTTCAAACTATACTATAAGGCTACAGTAATCATAACAGCATGGTACTGGTACCAAAACAGAGATATAGACCAATGGAACAGAACAGAGGCCTCAGAGACAACACAACGTATCTACAACCATCTGATCTTTGACAAACCTGGCAAAAACAAGCAATGGGGAAAGGATTCCCTGTTTAATAAATGGTGTTGGGAAAACTGGCTAATCATGTGCAGAAAGCAGAAACTGGACCCCTTCCTGATGCCTTACACTAAAATTAACTCCAGATGGATTAAACTTAAACATAAGACCTAACACCATAAAAACCCTAGAAGAAAATCTAGGCAAAACCATTCAGGACATAGGCATAGGCAAGGACTTCATGACCAAAACATCAAAAGCATTGGCAACAGAAGCCAAAATAGACAAATGGGACCTAATCAAACTCCACAGCTTCTGCACGGCAAAAGAAATAGTCATTAGAGTGAATCAGCAACCAACAGAATGGGAAAAAATTTTTGCAGTTTACCCATCTGACTAAGGGCTGATATCCAGAATTTACAAAGAACTAAAACAGATTTACAAGAAAAAAACTAACAAGCCCATTCAAAAGTGGGCAAAGGATATGAACAGATACTTTACAAAAGAAGACATACATGAGGCCAACAAACATATGAAAAAATGCTCCTCATCACTGGTCATCAGAGAAATGCAAATCAAAACTACATTGAGATACCATCTCACGTGAGTTAAAATGGCGATCATTAAAAAATCTGGAGACAACAGATGCTGGAGAGGATGTGGAGAAATAGGAACACTTTTGCACTGTTGGTGGGAGTGTAAATTAGTTCAACCATTGTGGAAGACAGTGTGGCACTTCCTCAAGGACCTAGAAATAGAAATTCCATTTGACCCAGCAATCCCATTACTGGTTATATATCCAAAGGATTATAAATCATTCTACTATAAGGACACGTGCACACGAATGTTCACTGCAGCACTGTTTACAATAGCAAAGACCTGGAACCAACCCAAATGCCCTT
>NW_022444474.1:0-3220 GCF_009761245.1 Sapajus apella
ACTGCAGAGTCTATTCTGGGCTGGGTGGGGTCTGAATGCTTGAATTGTAGGTCTGGTGGTGACAAAATCTCTGATTTGCTTGTTCGCAAAGGATTTTATTTTTCCTTCACTTATGAAGCTTAGTTTGGCTGGATAGGAGATTCTGGGTTGAAAGTTCTTTTCTTTAAAGATGTTGAATATTGGCCCCACTCTTTTCTGGCTTGTAGGGTTTCTGCTGAGAGATATGCTATTAGTCTGATGGGCTTCCCTTTGTGGGTAACCCAACCTTTCTCTCTTGCTGCCCTTAGCAATTTCTCCTTCATTTCAACCCAGGTGAATCTGATGATTATGTGTCTTGGGGTTGTTCTTCTTGAGGAATATCTTTGTGGTGTTCTCTGTATTTCCTGGACTTGAATATTGGCCTGCCTTGCTAGGTTGGGGAAGTTTTCCTGGATAATATCCTGAAAAGTATTTTCCAGCTTGGATTCGTTCTCTTCCTCGCACTCAGGTACACCTATCAAATGTAGATTAGGTCTTTTCACATAGTCCCACATTTCTTGGAGACTTTGTTCATTCCTTTTTACCCTTTTTTCTCTATTCTTACCTTCTTGTTTTATTTCATTGAGTTGATCTTGACCTCTGATATCCCTTCTTCTGCTTGATCAATTCGGCTTTTGAAAGTGGTGCATAATTCGCGAAGTTCTCATGTTGTTTTTCAGCTCCATCAATTTACTTATATTCCTCTCTATGTTGTCCATTCTCATTAGCATTTTGTCAAATCTTTTTTCAACGTTCTTAGTTTCTTTGCATTGGGTTAAAACATGTTCTTTTAGCTCACAGAAGTTTCTTAGTACCCACCTTCTGAAGTCTGATTCTGTCATTTCGTCACACTCATTCTCCATCCAGCCTTGTTCCCTTGCTGGTGAGGAGCTGTCATCCCTTGTAGGAGGAGAGGTGTTCTGGTTTCGGGTGTTTTCATCCTTTTTGTGCTGGTTTCTTCCCATCCTTGTGGGTTTATCGACCTGTTGTCTCTGTAGTTACTGACTTTCAGATTGGGTCTCTGAGTGAACTTCCAGCTTGTGGATGATGAAGTTACTTCTTTTTTTAGTTTTCCTTCTAACAGTCTGGCCCCTTTGAGGTAGGACTGCTGAGGTCGACTCCAGGCCCTGCTTGCCTGGGGATCACCTGCAGCAGCTGCAGAACAGTAAGGGTTGCTACCAGTTTCTTCTTCTGCTGTCTTTGTCCCAGAAGGATACCCACGAAATGTCAGTCCGTTCTCTCCTTTATGAAGTGACTCTTTGGTTATACAAGGGTCAGGGAGATGCTTGAAAAGACAGTCTGCCCTTTATTAAAGGTCAAGTGCTGAGCTGTGAGATCCATTGTTCATTCAGAGTTGCTGGGCAGGTAGGTTTAGGTCTGCTGCAGCAGAACTCAAAAACTCCCTTTTTTTTTCCCCAGGTGCTCTGTCACAGGGAGATAGGGCTTTATTTATGAGTTTCTGTTGTGCTGCTGCCTTTTTTTTTTCAGGGCTGCCCTGCCAAGCGAGGAGGCAGCCTAGTCACTATCTGCCTGCAGAGGCTTTGCTGACCTGCTGTGGGCTCCGCCCAGCTGCCATGTGATCCTCCCTGCAGTCCTGTTTATATAGGTGTAGTTATAACTGCCTTGGCAATGGTGGCCCACCTCTGTAATGGCGGAGTCTCTCTGTAGTGGCGGGCTGCCTCAGCAACGGCAAGTTGCCTTGGCAATAGCAGGCTGCCTCAGCAATAGCGTCTATAGTGGTGGAGTTCCTTGGTAATGGCAGATGCCCTTCCCCCACAGAGCTGGACCGTCCTGGGTTCAGCTGCGCTTGCTGTGAAACTGTAAATCCAGAAAGTTTCTGATTGCTGTTCTTTTGTGGGGGTGGGACTAGTCGAGCCTGATCGCCTGGCTCCCTGCCTCAGAGCCTTTTTTTTTTTTTTTAAGTTGGTGTTCCAGTCGCCTGTTGAAGAGGCCCCGGGATCTGTGTGTTTTCCTGTGTGGCGACTCACTGCACTGGCTTAAACAGTGGCACTGAGATTCGTGGCGCTTTTTTTTGCCCTGGAATCTACTGTCCTGGTACCCTGTTCAGTCCCCTTTTTAAACAGATGAACGGGGGATGTCCTGTGGCTACAATCACCATCCAAAAGGGCACCCGGACCAGTGTATTTTGTATGGAGAACCACTTCACCAGGGCGCTGACAAAGCAGCCACGCCGGGTGAAGAAGTAGCGCCGGCCGACACAGCCACACTTGTGAACTGTGGGGCTCCTCCACCTGGGAATTTCCTAGTCTGTGGGCAATAAAAAGGTGGCAACCAGTCACCCTCTGCAGTTTCACTGGGAGCTGCAATCCTGAGCTGTTCCTAAACAGCCATCTTGGATCGATCACCCTCAAAACAGATACTTCAAGGCAAATACAGGCATATAAGAAAGAGCAGTAAGACTGCCTGTAACCACAGAAGAAACGTACCATACAAACTCCTCTGCTGTGTGTTCGTTCACTTTAGCAAATTGAACCTATGTTTAGATTCAGGGAGACAGAAACATGTTTCTTCTAGGAGCTGCGATTAAATATTCCAGAGAGAATGGGAGCATATGGTGTAATGAGAAATATATGGCTCTAAAACGAAAACGGAGGTATCTAAGAGAATGGTTGTCAATGTATGCATTCAACTTAAAGAGTTAAACAGATGGGTGTTTGCAGCAGTTCAGAAACCCTTTCTTTGGAGAATCTAGAAAAAGATATTTCCAGCCATATACTGGAATATAAGAATTAGCAGTAAGGCTGTGTCTAAAACGCAGGTGAAATGTATCTTTCAAACTGCTCTGCTGTGTGTTTGTTCACCTTAGGAAGTTGCATCTATGTTTAGATTCAGGGAGACAGAAACACGTTTCTTCTAAAAGCTGCGTTTGGATATTCCTGAGTGAATGAGTGTATAGGGTGTAATGAGAAGTATCTGGCTCTATAACAAAAATGGAGCTTTCTAGCAGAATGATTCTCAATGTGTATATTCAACTTACAGAGTTAAACTGATGTGTGAATGTAGCAGTTCAGAAACCCTTTCTTTGGAGAATCTAAAGAAATTATAAATGCAATCTAATTCCAGCCATATACAGGCATATAAGAATTAGAAGTAAGGCCGCGTCTAAAACACAGGTAAAATGTATCCTTCAAACCGCTCTGCTGTGTGTTCATTAACCTTAGGAAGTTGCATCTATGTTTAG
>NW_022444475.1:0-3337 GCF_009761245.1 Sapajus apella
CCCCTTGCTGCCCGCCTGCTCCGCACCTTCTGCCAACTCCAGGCAACAGCATCCTATGCGTTCTCTAGGCAAGCGTCCCTGTGGTACCACCCTGCTGGAGTAGATCTTATTCTTATTGTCCATCCACCCCTCCCCACTCCCACTTCTCAGGATCTTAGTTCACACCCCACCCACTATCCAACCCTCCCCACTCCCACTTCTCAGGACCTTATTTCACACCCCACCCACTATCCACCCCTCCCCACTCCCAATTCTCAGGACCTTATTTCACACCCCACTCCCTTCCAGTGCTCAACTCACCTGCCCAGGCTTCTCAGCACCTGCGTGGTCACTGCCCCTGCACAGGGCCTGGAAAGGACTCACCACCAAGTGGCCGACCCAGGAGGCAATGGACATATGACTGGATCTTATCTTGGCCAGTCATTCCCTAAAAGAAAGTTTGTAAGGAGTCAGAAACCTCTCCCACTTAAAAGCAGATGTCCAGAATCCAAACTTTGTATCTGTCTCAGGAAACGAGGTTTTCTATGTGAGAGAACATTTTGGCCAGTGTGGCAGTATCACCAATGTGATAACATAGATGGAATGGCTTTTTCCCATTCTAAGTAAATGGTGACTTTAGAGGTTTTTTAAAAAATATTTTATTGTTGTAAAATACTCGTAATATAAAATTTACCATCTCAGGCATTTTTAAGTACACAATACAGTCAAGTATATACACATTGCATGAAACCTGTCTCCAGAACGTCTTCACGCACATGAAACAACTCTGCATCTCCCTGTCCCTCCAGCCCCTGGCAGCCCACATCTTGCCTTTTGTTTCTGTGAATGACTCCAGATACTTCATATAATATCATTTACATTAAAAGATCCAAAAGTATGCCCAGGATGGAGGAACTGGCCACCCCAAGTTTAGTGAGCCTAAACACCAACTTTAAAGCCTGTGCTCTTCTCCACCATATGTTCATTCATTCATTCTGGACACCATGTGCCGCGGGGTGCGTTTGAGTGTCTGGGAGACAGTGTGGAATTTTTTTTATTGGATTGGTTGTTTATCAGTTTGTTGAAGTTCTTTAGTGAGAATCGTCTGTGCTGCAAATATATTTTCTGTGTGGCTTGCCGTTTTAGTCTCTTAATGCTGTCTTTTTGACACTGAAACTTTAAATGTGGTCAGATATATTAGTCTTTCCCTTTATGGTTACTGCTTCTTCAGTGCCACTTATGGCATCTTTTCCTAATTTGATGTCCTGAAGATATTTTTCTGTTATCTTGTAGATCAGTGTCATCCAATAAAAATATGAAGTGAGACACGTATTGTCTATCTAGACTAAATATTGTCTATGTAGACTCAATATCACCTAGTATCCACATCAAGGGAGAAAAAGGAATCGGATAAAGCTAATTTTAATATTTTATTTAGCTCAGTATATCCAAAGTGTCATTTCAAAGTTTCAATATAAAAATGGAAACACTTGACATTGTTTTTCCTACTGTTTAAAATTCCAGTGCAAGTTCTACACTTAATAGCACACCTCAAGTGTTCAGTAACCATGAATGGGCAGAGCAATTGTGGAATAGTTATTGCTTTTGCCCTTCCACATTTAGAGCCGTGCTCCCCCTGACATTGATTTTTGAGTGTAGTGTGAGGTCGGAATCCAGCTTGTTTTTTCCAAGTGAGTATCCAATTGACCCAGCACCAATTTATTGAAAAGACAGTCCTGTCCCCACTGTTCTGCTCTGCTGCTGTGCTCTTAAAGCGCCCGCGCATGTGGGAGTCTCCTGCTCTCTATTCTGTGTCATTTGTCTACTTGCCTATGCTTTCCCCACTCCGACACTATCTTAATTACTATAATTTTCCTGATGAGTTCTGATATCTGGTGGGAAGAATGTCTTAGGAGAGCGTTGGCTAACCTTGGTTTTTTGCATTTCCATGGAAATTTTAACTGTCAAGTTCTCAAAAATACGGTGGGATTGTGAATTGAGATTCTGTTGAATCTAGATAACCATCAGAGGAGAGCCCTTTTGTAAGCATCATCGGCTCATGTGCTACAGGCATCTGGGTGGGATCTGGACATGCTCTTGCCTTCCAGACTCTGCTCTCCTCCCCGTTGTGAGGTAGAAGTAGCTGATGAGAGATGCTCAGGCCTCAGCGCTGTGGTGAGAGCACATTGGAGGCCCCTGCCCCTACTGCAGGAAACACTTCCCAAGGACAGAAAGTCCCTGCCATGGTTCTGGAATCCTAGGGTGAATACAAATGAATTCTGGAATAAACAAGACCCAAAAAACATGAACAAAAGCAAAACTGAGTCTCCATCTATCTATAGCAGGGCCTTGTGCCCTGTGAGCTGTCAGGGGTCATGGTTCTTACACTCACCTTAACCCAGGGCAGGACTTGCCATCCTAGAGAACAGATGAGGTGCTTCCCACTCCTCACTTCCCTCTACCTTCTCTGTCACCGGCACTGTGGTTTGCTCTGCAGCTACAGACCGACTTCCATGGAGAAGCCCAGGACACATGTAGAAGCTCAGGCAGGCTGGCTGATCAGGCAGGGGAGGAAAGGCCCATACTATTTAGAGAAAGAAAATTGTTAAAGGTGTCTCTGGTCTCTGAAGAGGATTGAGAAGATGGGAATGAAGGCAAAATACAGATAGCAGTAAGGTGACCAGGCTCTGCTGTGGAAAGGGCTCCTGTGACTTACTCAGGCTAAATGCCGGTTTGCCATCACCTTGCATTTCCCTTGTCCACTGGGTCAGGCTGCTGGGAACCCGCGGTCTTGGCCATCCTGAACTGCACCGGCACTGCCCCAGGCACAGGAAAACCATCTCCAAGATGAGATTTGTGGACTCTCAGGTCCGGTTGGGGGTGGCAGGGGTCGGGGCTGGGGACTAGAAAGAAGMAAGGCTAGGAGGGAGTTGTAGGGGGATAGTCACAGGAAGGAGCTCTGGGACCACGGCACTGGGAARCAGGGCTAGGAGGAGGAGTGGGGGAATAGACAAAGGAGTTACAGGAAGGAGCTCTGGGACCACGGCACTGGGAAGCAGGGCTAGGAGGAGGAGTGGGGGAATAGACAGGTGAGTAATGGGAAAGAGCTCTGGGACAACATAGGGAATCAGAGCTAGAAGAAGAGGAATAGCGAAAGGAGTCACAGGAAGGAGTTCTGGGACCACAGCGCTGGGAATCAGCACCAGGAGGAGGAGTGGGGGAATAGGTGCGGGAGTGATTGGAAAGAATTCTGGGACCACCGAATTGGGAAATGGATGGTCTGTCATGAATAGCAGGACAGGGCTGGAAGAGTTTTAGTTTAGGATAGCAGGGAGGGTGGGCATGAGCCACAGTGGAG
>NW_022444476.1:0-1937 GCF_009761245.1 Sapajus apella
TCGATGGGCATTTGGGTTGGTTCCAGGTCTTTGCTATTGTAAACAGTGCTGCAATGAACATTCGTGTACACGTGTCCTTATAGTAGAACGATTTGCAATGCTTTGGATATATACCCAGTAATGGGATTGCTGGGTCAAATGGAATTTCTATTTCTATGTCCTTGAGGAATCGCCACACTGTCTTCCACAATGGTTGAACTAATTTACACTTCCACCAACAGTGCAAAAGTGTTCCTATTTCTCCACATCCTCTCCAGCATCTGCTGTCTCCAGATTTTTTAATGTTCGCCATTCTTACCGGCGTGAGATGGTATCTCAATGTAGTTTTGATTTGCATTTCTCTTATGACCAGTGATGATGAGCATTTTTTCATATGTTTGTTGACCTCATGTATGTCTTCTTTTGTAAAGTATCTGTTCATATCCTTTGCCCATTTTTGAATGGACTTGTTAGTTTTTTTCTTGTAAATCTGTTTTAGTTCTTTGTAAATTCTAGATATCAGCCCTTTGTCAGATGCATCAACTGCAAAAATTATTTCCCATTCTGTTGGTTGCCTATTCAGTCTAATGACTATTTCTTTTACTGTGCAGAAGCTGTGGAGTTTGATTAGGTCCCATTTTTCTATTTTGGCTTTTGTTGTCAATGCTTTTGGTGTTTTGGTCATGAACTCCTTGTCTACCCCTATGTCCTGAATGGTTTTGCTTAGATTTTCCTCTAGAGTTTTATGGTGTTAGGTCTTCTGTTTAAGTCTTTAATCCATCTGGATTAATTTTAGTGTAAGGTGTCAGGAAGGGGCCCAGTTTCAGCTTTCTGCACATGGCTAGCCAGTTTTCCCAACACCATTTATTGAACAGGGAATCCTTTCCCCATTGCTTGTTTTTGTCTGGTTTGTCAAAGATCAGATGGTTGTAGATATGTTGTGTTGCCTCCGAGACCTCTGTTCTGTTCTATTGGTCTATATCTCTGTTTTGGTGCCAGTAGCATACTGTTTTGATTACTGTAGCCTTGTAGTATATTTTGAATTACAGTAGTGTGATGCCTCCCGCTTTGTTCTTTTCGCTTAGAATTGACTTGGCTATGCGGGCTCTCTTTTGGTTCCATATGAAGTTTAAGGTGGTTTTTTCAAGTCTGTGAGGAAGTTCATTGGTAACTTGATGGGGATAGCATTGAATCTGTAAATTACTTTGGGCAGTATGGCCATTTTCACAATATTGATTCTTCCTAATCATGAACATGGAATGTTTCTCTGTGTCCTCTCTTATTTCGTAGAGCAGTGGCTTGTAGTTCTCCTTGAAGAGGTCCTTTACATTCCTTGTTAGTTGTATTCCTATTTTATTCTCTTTGTGGCAATTGGGAAAGTCAGTTCGTTCTTGATATGACTCTCTTCAAGTCTGTTATTGGTGCATAGGCATGCTTTTGATTTTTGTACATTGATTTTGTATCGTGAGACTTTGCTGATGTTGATTATCAGTTTCAGGAGATTTTGGGCTGAGATGATGGGGTCTTCTAGATATACAATCATGTCGTCTGCAAATAGAGACGATTTGACTTCCCCCTTTCCTATTTGAATGCCCTTTATTTCTTTTTCTTGCCTGATTGCTCTGGCTAGAACTTCCAGTACTATATTGAATAGCAGTGGTGAGAGAGGGCATCCTTGTCTAGTGCCACATTTCAAGGGGAATGCTTCCAGTTTTTGCCCATTCAGTATGATATTGGCTGTTGGTTTGTCATAAATAGCTTTTATTATTTTGAGATACGTTCTGTCAATACCTAGCTTATTGAGGGTTTTTAGCATAAATGGCTGTTGAATGTTGTCAAAGGCCTTCTCTGCATCAATTGAGATAATCATGAGGTTTTTGTCTTTGGTTCTGTTTATATGGTGAATTACGTTTATAGACTTGCGTATGTTGAACCAGCCTTGCATCCCCGGGATGAAG
>NW_022444476.1:2037-3220 GCF_009761245.1 Sapajus apella
TTGGTCTCATAAAATGATTTGGGAAGAATTCCCTCTTTTTTTGTATTTTTTGGAATAGTGTGAGAAGGAATGGTACCAGCTCCTCTTTGTATGTTTGGTTGAATTCGGCTGTGAACCCATCTGGGCCTGGGCTTTTTTTTGGGTGGTAGGCTCTTAATTGCTGCCTCAATTTCAGACCTCGTTATAGGTCTGTTCAGGGTTTCGACTTCTTCCTGGTTTCGGTATGGGAGGAGGCAAGTGTCCCTTAATTTATCCATTTCTTCCAGGTATACTAGCTTATGTCGATAGAGTTGTTTCTAATAATCTCTGATGATGGTATGAATTTCTGTGAAATCTGTGGTGATATCCCCTTTATCGTTTTTTATTGCATCAATTTGGTTATTCTCTCTTTTCCTTTTTATTAATCTGGCTAGTGGTCTGTCTATTTTGTTGATCTTTTTGAAAAACAAGCTCCTGGATATATTGATTTTTTGAAGGGTTTTTTGTGTCTCTACCTCCTTCAGTTGTGCTCTGATCTTAGTTATTTCTTGTCTTCTGCTAGACTTTGAGTTTTTTTTATCTTGCTCCTCTAGCTCTTTTCAGTTTTGTTGATAGGGTGTCAATTTTTGATCTCTCCTTGCTTCTCATGTGGGCACTTATTGCTATATATTTTCCTCTAGAGACTGCTTTAAATGTGTCCCAGAGATTCTGGTATGTTGTGTCTTCATTCTCGTTGGTTTTGAAGAACATCTTTACTTCTGTCTTCATTTCATTGTTTATCCAGTCAACATTCAAGAGCAAGTTGTTCAGTTTCCATGAAGCTGTGTGCTTCTGGGTCATTTTTGAATTTTGAGTTCTAACTTGATTGCCCTGTGGTCTGAGAGACTGTTTGTTACGATTTGTGTTCTTTTGCATTTGCTGAGGAGTGATTTACTCCCAATTATGTGGTCAATTTTAGAGTAGGTGTGATGTGGTGCTGAGAAGAATGTATATTCTGTGGATTTGAGGTGGAGAGTTCTGTAAATGCCTATTAGATTTTCTTGGTCCAGGTCTGAGTTCAAGTCCTGGATATCCTTGTTAATTTTCTGTCTGGTTGATCTGTCTAATATTGACAATGGGGTGTTAAACTCTCCAACTATAATTGTGTGGGAGTCTAAGTCTCTTTGTAAGTCATTAAGAACTTGCCTTATGTATCTGGGTGCTC
>NW_022444477.1:0-3219 GCF_009761245.1 Sapajus apella
AAGCTGCGTTTGGATAATCCTGAGTGAATGGGAGTATAGGGTTTAATGAGAGATATCTGGCTCTAAAACAAAAACGGAGCTATGTAGCAGAATGATTGTCAAGGTGTGTATTCAACTTACCGAGTTACACAGATGTGTGAATGTAGCAGTTCACTAACCCTTTCTTTGGAGAATCTGGAAAGAGATAATTCCAGCCATATACAGGCTCATATGATTTAGCGGTAAGATCGCGTCTGAACCAGAGGAGAAACGTCTCTTTCAAACTGCTCTGCTCTGTGTTCGTTGACCTTAGGAAGTTGAATTTATGTGTATATTCAGTGAGTTAGAAACAGGTTTCTTCTAAAAGCTGCGTTTGGATATTCCTGGGTTATTCGGAGTATAGGGTGTAATGAGAAATATCTGGCTCTAAAACAAAAAACGGAGCTATGTAGAAGAATGATTGTCAAGGTGTGTATTCGACTTACAGAGTCAGACATACGTGAGAATGTAGCTGTTCAGAAACCCTTTCCTCAGAGAATCTGGATAGAGATATTTCCAGCCATATACTGGCTCAAAAGAATTAGCTTTAAGATGGCGTCTAAACCACCGGAGAAACGTCTCTTTCAGACTGCTCTGCTCTGTGTTCGTTCACCTTAGGAAGTTGCATGTATGTTTAGATTCAGCGAGTAAGAAACACGTTTCCTCTAAAAGCTGAGTGTCGATATTCTTGAGTGAAAGGGAGTATACAGTGTAATGAGAAATGTCTGGCTCTAAAAGAAAAACGGAGCTATGTAGCAGAATGATTGTCATGATGTATGTTCAACTTACAGAGTTAAACAGATTTGTGAATGTGGCAGTTCAGAAACACTTTCTTTGGAGAATCTGGAAAGACATAATTCCAGCCATATACAGTCTCATAAGATTTAGCAGTAAGATCGGGTCTAAATCAAAGGAGAATCTTCCCTTTCAAACTGCTCTGCTGGGTTTGGTTCAATTTAGGAAGCTGCAGCTATTTTTATATTCAGCGAGTTAGAAACAGGTTTCTTCTAAAAGCTGAGTTTGGATATTCCTGGTTTATTGGGAGTATAGGGTGTAATCAGAAATCTCTGGCTCTAAAACAAAAACAGAGCTATGTAGCAGAATGATTGTCAAGGTGTATATTAAACTTCCAGAGTTAAACAATTGTGTGAATGTAGCAGTTGAGAAAAACTTTCTTTGGACAATCTGGAAAGAGATATTTCCAGCCATCTACAGGCTCCTAAGAATTAGCTTTAAGATGGCATGTTAATCATTCGAGAAACGTCTCTTTCGAACTGCTCCGCTGTGTATTCGTTCACCTTCGCAAGTTGCATCTATGTTTAGATTCAGCGAGTTAGAAACACTTTTCTCCAAATAGCGGCGTTTGGATATTCCTGAGTGAATGGGAGTATAGGGTGTAATGAGAAATATCTGGCTCTAAAAAAAAAACGAAGCTATGTAGCCGAATGATTGTCAAGGTGTATATTCAACCTAGAGTTAAACACATATGTGAATACAGCAGTTCAGAAAACCTTTCTTTGGAGAATCTGGAAAGAGATATTACTAGCCATATACAGGCTCCTAACAATTAGCGGTAAGATCGCGTCTAAACCACAGGAGAATAGTCTCTTTGAAACTGCTCTTTTATGTGTTCGTTCACCTTCGGAAGTTGCATCTATGTTTAGATTCAGCTACCTGGAAACACTGTTCTTCTGAAAGCGGTGTTTGGATATTCCTGAGTGAATGGGAATAATGGGTATAATGAGAAATATCTGGCTCTAAAACAAAAACGGAGCTTTGTAGCAGAATGATTGTCAAGGTGTATATTAAAGTTACAGAGTTAAACAATTGTGTGACTGTGTAGTTCACTAACCCTTTCTTTCGAGAATCTGGAAAGAGATATTTCCAGCCATATACAGAATCTTAACAATTAGTTTTAAGATTGCATCTAAATCTTATGAGAAACGTCTCTTTCAAACGGCTCCACTGTGTGTTCGTTCACCTTAGGAAGTTGCATCTATGTTTAGATTCTGCGAGTTACAAACACGTTTCTCCAAAAAGCTGCGTTTGGATATTCCTGAGTGAATGGGAATATAGGGATTAATGGGAAATATCTGGTTCTTAAAAAAAAACGGAGGTGGAAGCAGAATGATTGTCAAGGCGGAAGTTCAACTTACAGAGTTAAACAGATGTGTGAATGTAACAGTTCAGAAACTCTTTCCTTGGAGAATCTGGAAAGAGATATTTCCAGCCATATACAGCCTCATAAGAGTTAGCTATAAGATCGCGTCTAAACCACAGGAGAAACGTCTCTTTCAAACTGCTCCACTGTGTGTTCCTTGACCTTAGGAAGTTGCATCTATATTTCGATTCAGCGAGTTAGAAACACGTTTCGTCTAAAAGCTGCGTGTCGATATTTTTGAGTGAATGGGAGGACACAGTGTAATGAGAAATACCTGGCTCTAAAGCAAAAACGGAGCTATGTAGAAGAATGATTGTCAAGGTGTATATTAAACTTACAGATTTAAACAATTATTTGAATGTAGCAGTTGAATAAACCTTTCTTTGGAGAATCTGGAAAGAGATATTTCCAGCTATGTACATTCTCCTAAGAATTAGCTTTAAGATCGCATATAAGTCACAGGAGAAACTTCTCTTTCAATCTGCTCTGCTGTGTGTTCGTTCACCTTCGGACGTTGCATCTATGTTTAGATTCAGCGAGTTAGAAACACGTTCCTCCAAATGGCGGCGTTTGGATATTCCTGAGTGAATGTGAGTATAGGGTGTAAAGAGAAATATCGTTCTCTAAATCAACAACGGAGCTACGTAGCAGAATGTTTGTCAAGGTGTATATTCAACTTAGAGAGTTAAACAGATATGTGAATGAAGCAGTTCAGAAAACCTTTCTTTGGAGAATCTGGAAAGAGATATTTCCAGCCATATACAGGCTCCTAAGAATTAGCGGTAAGATCGCGTCTAAACCACAGGAGAATCGTCCCTTTCAAACTGCTCTCTTATGTGTTCGTTCAGCTTCGGAAGTTGCATCTATGTTTAGATTCAGCGATTTAGAAACACGTTTTTTTTTAAATCTGCGCTTGGATATTCCTGAGTGAATGGGAGTATAGCGTGTAATGAGAAATATCTGGCTCTAAAACAGAAACCCAGCTATGCAGCTGAATGATTGTCAAGGTGTTTATTCAACATATAGAGTTAAACAGATGT
>NW_022444478.1:0-3219 GCF_009761245.1 Sapajus apella
TGTATTTTGCAACTTACTCAAACATTCGATTAAATCTAAAGAATTCTGTTTTGTAAAAAGAATTGTCTTCGAAACACAAAAATGAAAAGGAAGGCTTAGCAGGGCAGCTCAGCCAGGCCCACAGGGTTGCAATGTCCCTTCTCTGAGCTGCTACAACATCCTGTCTCTTTCAGTGACTACACAGGGAAATCACAGTGTAACCCCCTCTCATCAGGAAGCTTTTAAGAACAGTCTTTCTTTTTTTTTTTTGAGACAGAGTTTCGCTCTTGTTACCCAGGCTGGAGTGCAATGGCGCGATCTCGAGGCCTCACTGCAACCTCCGCCTCCTGGGTTCAGGCAATTCTCCTGCCTCAGCCTCCTGAGTAGCTGGGATTACAGGCATGCGCCACCATGCCCAGCTAATTTTTTGTATTTTTAGTAGAGACGGGGTTTCACCATGTTGACCAGGATGGTCTCGATCTCTTGACCTGGTGATCCACCCGCCTCGGCCTCCCAAAGTGCTGGGATTACAGGCGTGAGCCACCGCGCCGGGCCCAAGAACAGTCTTATACAACATATCGTTCTGCTTTCTAAGAATTTTTACAGCCGGTCACAGTGGCTCACGCCTTTAATTCCAGCACTTTAAGAGGCTGAGGCAGAAGGACCCCTTGAGCCCAGCGATGGCTGTTCATTTCCTGTGCTGTTGAAGGGCACACAATCAAAAGGGAATATCCAGGAGTTTTTGAAGACAAAATTGTTTCTTTTTTCTTTTCTTTCTTTCTTTTGAGACAGAGTTTCACTCTTGTCATCCATGCTAGACCTCCACCTCCCGGGTTCAAGCAATTCTCCTGCATCAGCCTCCCGAATAGCTGTGACTACAGGTTCATGCCACCACACCCAGCTAAATTTTTTTGTATTTTTAGTAGAGACATATTTTCACCATGTTGGCCAGGAAGGTCTTGATCTCTTGAACTTGTGATCTGCTGGCTGTGGCCCCCCAAAGTGCTTGGATTACAGCTGTGAGCTACTGTGCTTGGCCAGATTCAAGCTCTTTCAACAGTTCCCGTCCTCTTTCTACAGCTCTTCCTCAGTCTGTTATTCAAATTGCTCTTTCTCTGACCGCCTCTTAAGCATGGGTGTTTTCCAGGGTTCTGTCCTTGACCATCTCAATTTCTGCCAATGGTTCTCACTGTGTTTTCTGATACCACAAGGCTGCTATGCAACTGAACAGACTCCTAGAAATAAACACTCATTCCTCTGTTGTAATTCTAAACTGTGCTTTCAGATCAAGTGCTGTTGAACCAATGCAAATTACATCACTGTAAAAAAAATTAAATCACTAAAAAAAAGTGAAAAAGAAAAAACAGAATGTTGGAGAGAAGGATGAAGAGGCAGAATTCTATGTGAGAAGGGAGTTTCAAGAAAATGTGCGATTTATGGAACCTGGACCTGAAGATTTTTAACAGCCCTTCTGGAGATTTGACTATGTTGAGAATCCCTCAGAAGCTTCTTTCGTGGCCCATGGTTTTTCCTAACCCTATGTGCTGCTGAGTGATCCCAAATCTCCCTCCATTTTGGTTTATCCTATGAGCTCATTCAATTGCACATTCAGTCAGTGTTTATTGAATACTCACTATTTGTGAGCTATTGTACCAGCAGCTGAGGATACAAAGATAATGTGACATTGTCTACCACAAGGCAGCTGACAGTCAAAGGGAAGAGAATTTAGTACAGCTGGAGCTCTGTATCTGCAGGTTCCACATCCTTGGACTCAGCCAACTGCAGATCAAAAATATTCAGGAAAAGAAACAACAACAACAACAAAATACAATGATGAAATATAGAAACCAAAATACAGCCGGGCACGATGGCTCCCGTCTGTAATCCCAGCACTTTGGGAGGATTAGTTGAGGGGATCACAAGGTTAGGAGCTCGAGACCAGCCTGGTCAACATGGTGAAACCCCATCTCTACTAAAAATACACAAATTATCTGGGTGTGGTGGCCGGCACCTGTAGTCTCAGCTACTTGGGAGGCTGAGGCAGGAGAATCCCTTGAACCCAGGAGGTGGAGGTTGTAGTGAGCTGAGATCGCTCCACTGCACTCCAGCCTGGGTGACAGAGTGAGACTCTACCACAAAAATAAAAAATAAAAACAAAAACACAACATAACAACCATTTACTCAGCATTTATCTTGTATTAGGTATTCTAAGTAATCTAGAGATGATACAAACTATACAGAAAGGGGCAGGCACGGTGGCTCATGCCTGTTATTTCTGCACTTTGGGAGGCTGAGGCTGGTGGATCATCTAAGGTCAAGAGTTTGAGGTCATCCTGGCCGACATGGTGAAACCTCACCCCTATTAAAAATATCAACATTTGCTGGGTGTGGTGGCACATTCCTGTAATTCCAACTACTCAGGAGGCTGAGGCAGGAGAATCGTTTGAACCTGGGAGGCGGAGGTACAGTGAACTGGTATTGTGCCACTGCACTCCAGCCTGGGCAACAGGGTGAGACTCCATCATATATATATATATATATATATATATATATATATGTGTGTGTGTGTGTGTGTGTGTGTGTGTGTGTGTATAGGTTATTTGCATATAGCATTATTTCATACGTATAAAGGACTTGAGCACCACTCACCTGGTATCTTGAGAGTCCTGGGACCGATTCCTCTTGGATATCGAGGGTACCTGAGGCAGAATTCTATGGAGGAAGGGAGTTTCAAGGGAATGTAAAGTTTGTGGAACCTGGGGCTGTAGATTTTCACAGACTTTCTGGAGATCGTCCGTGGTCCATGGCTTTACCTGTTGGCCTGTGAATCTATAATTTTGGGCTTCCTCTATATAAATGGTAGTTCATTAAGGGGAGAGAATAAAAATGATCTTTAATCAGCAGCACACAGCTGTATTTTATGCGTTTACAATGAAGAGCAAGTCTCTCTTTCATTCCGGACCCTATTTTTTCATCAAATCTTTTGTACAGAATTAGTATTTACATTTATTTGTATATAATTCCAGAAATATTTAATGCACAAGTAAAAAAAAGTGTGTGTATGTGTGTGTGTGTGTGTGTGTGTATGTGTGTGTGTGTGTGCGCGTTTAGAGAAATGGCAGCATAATCTGTGTACCACAGCATTTTTTTAACCTAATGCTTTATCTTGGGGATTATTATATGTCAGTATGCATGCACTTCATTCACTCTTTTTAAGAAGGAATTACCAAATTTAACTGA
>NW_022444479.1:0-3219 GCF_009761245.1 Sapajus apella
CTTCTTTTACCTTGTTATTCTCGGCCTGGTGTTTTCTTCTCGCGAACTTGCCTCCAAATTACAAATCCGAGCTCGGTATCATTCCTGTTCTTAGTAACAGAACAAATTGGCGTAGTCGGCAGGATCCAAGAGGAAGAAGACAGTATGCCGCTCTTTAAGAAATCTACTAGTGTTAAGTCTGTTGTATTTGATGTGCCAGGGTGGGAAGATCCACTTTTTGCTGCGTTGGCTAAGATTTGGGCTTGTGGAACTGGGTTAAGTGGAAACTGGGATAGTAAATTGCGATCTGCTGATCCTATGCAAGTTTGTGAAACTTTAGAAGCCGTGCCAGTAGACAAAGGGAAAGAAATTATTGCTATTAGTAGGCGCGGCTGGATATTGCTATCAGCTTATAGAAAACAGTATCAGGCTCGGCAATTAGTAATTCAGGAAAAATGACAGTTAGAAAAAGAATTGGCAGAATTACAAAGTAAGTTGTCTATGTTACAATGTCAGAATTTTATATTGGGGGATCAAGCTAGGATTTATCAAGGAGTGGCTGAGAAGGCAGCTGTACGCTGTGCTCAATATACATATAAGAAAAGAAAAGGGAAGGTAAATGTTAAAAAGGCGCACGCTGTTATCGCATCTGCTTCGGCTGATTGGGATCCTGATACCTGGGACGGGGATATTTGGGATGATACCGATGAGGATGTGGATTGGGATCAGTTAGAGGAGGAGGCGCGTGAATATCGGCCCCCAACACGAGTGCAGGCTAAGCCTCTGTCCCGGCGACATCAGAAAGTGCGTGCTGATGGGCAGGCAGAAGCCTTTTTAATTCAGGAAGATTTTACTCAACAGGAAGTTCAGGACATTTTGTATAAGTTTTCCCAAAAACCAAATGAGTCCTTATTAGATTGGATGGTATGGATTGCAGATATGGGAGCTGGGGGAATCCGCATTGACCATCAAGATTCAATTAAATTTGTCACAGTATCCACGAATCCGGCAGTACAAACTGCCTTTCGTGACCATCAGCATGCCGGAGGTAATAACGGGGCTGGGGCCATGACCAGTATGTTAGAACTAGCTGCCCGTGGGTGTGTTGGGCAATACCCCACGGAAGCAGCATGGCCCCATGAGGACAAGCCTTGGTATACTATTCAAGAGGGAATTAGGCGCTTGAAAAAAGAGGCCATGAAAACGGCAATTGCGTTGGGACAAACGGATACTTATCTTACCACAGCCTTACTAACCACTCATAGGAGCACTCTAATTAAAACTGCTCCCCCTGCCTATAAGCATTTAATGATTACACTATTGTTGAATGAGACAGGAAACCCCATAGAGAGAGTACTGGAGAAAATGGTAGAGTTGGGAGATATGGGAGAAAGGAATGAAGGAAAAAATGAAAATCGAGAGAAAAGGGGGGTGAAGGAAAGAATCACCAGAAAAGAAATGTTTCAGGCCCTTTTAAAGGCAGGAGTAAAACTAGACAAGCTAGATGGACTACCAACTAACGAATTATGGGCACTATATAAGGAAAAGGTCAAAACAGTGAAAAAGGTGCAATGTGAAGGGGAGAGGACTACTTCAAAAGCCCCAAATCCATTTTTTGGTACCGAAAAAGAAAAGGAATCAGGATCGGACCTTGCAGAATATAAGCCAAAGTACCCTTGGGATGATTTATTTAAAGAAAATTGACAAGTGAGCCAAACCTCAGTGTCTCGCAAATATGTGGATATCCGTCCCCATGTCCCTATTACAATTTTTTGGAAAAATGGATCACAAACAAAGGTACGGGCCTTAGTAGACACTGGGGCAGAGGCTTCTCTAATTTATGGAAATCCACAAAAATTCCGAGGTGTTCCTACAACCATAACTGGTTTGGGTGGCAAAGAAATATTGGCTACACAAACTGAATTAGTAATGAAAACAGGGCATGCCCCCAAAAGGAAATATACAGTTATGATAGTTCCCATCCCCGAATATATAATAGGGATGGACATATTAAAAGGAATGACTTTACAATTAGAAGATGGAAAATATAACTTTGCAGTTGCAAAGATAACTTTTAAAATATTTCCTGCATTAATAATTGGAAAATTAAAAATGGATCCTCTAATGTTACCTATTCCCACTAAGGTAGTACATTGTAAAGAATATAAAATCCCTGGGGGACATCAAGAAATTACTGACACCATTAAAAATTATGGTAATGCTGAGGTAATGGTGCCTTTTGTATCAGAGTGGAACAGTCCCATTTGGCCTGTGCGAAAATCTGATGGCACTTGGCAAATGACCGTTGATTATAGAGCATTAAATGCTGTCACACCCCCTCTGCATGCTGCTGTACCAGATACTATTATAATAATTGAAAACATACAAAAACATCCCGGTCAATGGTATGTAGTTCTTGACCTAGCAAATGCATTTTTTACAATACCTATAAATTCTGAGCAATGGCAATATTTTGCTTTTACTTGGCAGGGACGACAATATACTTTCACCCAATTACCTCAAGGGTATAAGCACAGCCCTACCTTATGCCATAAGATAGTTGCTGAACATTTAGATGAATGGACACATTCTAATGTTAGTTTACATCATTACATTGATGATATTATGTTGCAGGGTCATGATTATACTACCTTGCAGCAGGCAGTGCAGTCATTAATAGAGCATTTGCAAGCAAAAGGATGGAAAATTAACCCAGCAAAAATACAAGGACCTGACCAGCATGTTAAATTTTTAGGAATCAATTGAAATTGTGGACAGCGAAGCATAACACCAAAAGCCAAACAGCGTATCTTGGAATTTCCAGCCCCAAAAAACAAAAAGGAGGCACAAAAATATATAGGATTATTTGAATACTGGAGAAATCATATTCCCCATTTAGGAATGCTATTGCGGCCTTTATATAAAATTACTAGGAAAAAATATCAGTTTGAATGGGGAGCGGAACAACAAAAAGCATTTGATAAGACAAAAGAAGCAATTCAACAAGCATTGGACTTGTGGCCTTTACAGGAGGGCCCGGTTAAACTAATGGTTAGTACAGAGACGGATTATGCTAATTGGAGTTTATGGCAAAAGCAACAGGGAAAGAGGGAAAAAGAGAGAAAAAGATTACGGAAAGTTGTAACTCGCGCCTTGCCCGTGCTGTTGTAATGCCGGTGCTGAAAAGAGAGGGAGAGAGAGACGAAAAGATTGCTTAAAGTTCTAACTTGCGTTTTGCCC
>NW_022444480.1:0-3217 GCF_009761245.1 Sapajus apella
CGTTCATTGGCTTAGGGCTGTGGGGGCTCTCCTATCACAGGTCCAGGTGGGGGTTGGGGGAGACAATGCCCAGGGAGGCCCCTGCTGGGCGCCAGGACAGCTCCTCCCACCCCTGCCCTGACCTCAGCCTTGGACAGCCTGAGGGAGAGGGAGGGTGTGAGCCAGGAGAGAGGGGAGGTGGGCGGAGTGGGAGTGAGACAGGGAGATGGAGGGCAGTGAGAAAGTTGGGGAGACACTAAGCAAGAGATGGAGAAAGATGTGAGAGGGCCTGGGATGGTTGAGAGTCAGACCTGGAGACACACGGAGAGGACGTGAGAGAGAACCAGAGAAACAAAGGCCAGAGAACCCTGGCCTAGAGAGGATGCTGTGTGACCCTGCCCGGGCACCCAGCCTCTCTGAGCCTTGTCTGCTGGTCTATAAAGCATGGGGACTGACCCTGCCTGCCTCCAAGAGGGCCCTAGGCTCCAGTGGGAGGCTGGCCTGGTCCATTTCTTCCCTCTACTCCCCCCTAGTCATGCAGGCCTGCAGATGGGGGTGGGGACTCCCTTCCAGGGCCCAGGCCCCACTCGGAAGCCCCTGAGTGGCAAACCAGGTGGAAGAGGAAAGTCCCTGTGGGGTGGTGTTGTGTGCCGCAGCCGTGAGCAGAAGTGATGGAGCGTTTGCCCTGAATATTGAAAATGCATAAATATCCATTTTCAGGCACCAAGGTGGAAATAAATACAGAGGGGAGAGTGTGCAGCCCTCAGCTGTAATTTACCAGCTCCACTACCTTCAGGGTCATGGGCATCTGTATGTGGCTGGCAGGGGGCTTTTCCAGATGGCTTTATGACTGCCAGGGGCCACCCGGATCCCTTCTCCTGGAGAAGTGGCTCCTTGGGGTCCGCTGGCTGGGGTGAGGTGGGACAAGGCAGGGGGCTGCCGTTCCCGCCTTCTCTTCCTCCAGCATCTCCTCACTTGGGAGGGACGGAACCACTTCTTGGGAGGGAAATTGAGTTGGTTCTGGCCAGGCCAGAGGTTCTGCATGTCCCAGGCTTGGCCACTCAGGCCTGGTGTGTACCCAGCCCTGGTGCACTTGGATAAATTCAGAGGCGCTCCAGTCCTGCCCATGGGTGCTTCCAGACTGCGAAGCAGAGATGGCACCCTAGGTCCTGCCTTTGGGAACTCATCCAAGGGAACCTGACGGTGCAAGGGTCTGGATAAGTCAGCATGGTGCAAGACCCGTGTCCTCTCTGGAGCATGCCAGAGGCCAGAGGCCAGAAAGGACAGACACCTGGTCAGTGGTGGCCTCCAAGAGTCCAGCCACAGCCCAGCACACCCAAAGCCCTTAGCCTGAAGGGGAAGCAGAGGACTGGGGGTGGTCACGGCCCGCTGGCAAGCAGTTCTCTGCACCCCCCAGAGAGGACATGGCCTTGCCCCATGCTGGCTTATCCAGACCCTTCCACCATCTGAGGCATGTGCCCCTTCTCCAGGGGTAGACAAATGGAGGCCCCAAGGCAACTGCCTGCCTGTCCTCCCAGAGCTGGAGCTCGGACTGGAACACCCTGATCCCTGCCACCTTCACATGCTGAGGGTCATCTTTCTCTTTGGGTTGGGACCCCGTGTTCAGGGCACCCACCTTCCCACGGCAGAAAGCAACCAGCCTCTACTGGGGGGTGTGGAGCGTTCTCCTCCCTGGGGCCCTTCCCTGAGCTCCTCTTCCCAGGGAAGTGAGGCTGGGCTTCCCACCCTGAGCAGGAGCCTGCATAGGGAGGCAGGGGTGGGCAGCCATCTGCTGCGCAGGCCAAGCAGTGGGACCTGTTTGTGTGAAATGCAGGCATTGAATCGTGGACACGCCAGCCCAAGTGGCCCAGGGCCCCACACAGGGCCGGAGGTAGGGTCAAATGTCACTGAGGGTCGGGGACTCCATGGAGGAGGGCCAAGGCTGGGGGAGGCAGCAGAACCGAGCCTCTTATTTCTTGCCTGCCTCTCATCTTCCTCCCCCCACCATCAACAGGGATTCTTAGAGGCAGTGTCCCCGCAGTGAGTGATGCTGACCCGGGCCCTGCCCTCCAGGCCTGCTCTGCCGGAAACACCCACAGGTCACGGCCACCAGGTGCCTGGATGGGCAGCCCGGGGCCAAGCACCCAGGAGGGGAGAGGGGCTGCAGCCGCGCCAGGCTCCCCTGTCCTAGGCCTTGCGTCGGGTGCGGGGGCACAGGCAGCAGTGGATCCCCAGGTCTCCCCTGGGTGGCTCTGCTGTGGCTCTGGGCCCCACGCTGGCCCTTCCGCGCCGCCTGGGCGGGGCACATTCTCCACGCCCCCTTGCCAGCTGCTCCTGGCTCCGTTCCTCCAAGCGGGGCGCTGGCAGGCTCCGGAGCCCGCGGGACGGCGCCCCTGGGGCTCCAGCCAAGGCTCAGCGGCGGTTCAGGGGCACGGCAGTGAGTGCAGGCCGTGGGCTCCACTCGGGCATATCTGGATCGGCCCCCTCCTCCCGGCCCTGCCCCACCACCTCTGCAGCCCGGCAGTCCTGGAGCTCCCGGGACGGTCCTCGGAACCGCTCCAGGCTGGGCGCAGGGGCTCGCGCCTGTAATCCCAGCACTTTGGGAGGCCGAAGCGGGCGGATCACGAGGTCAAGAGATCATCCTGGCCAACATGGTGAGACCCCGTCTCTACTTTAATCATGCAAAAATTAACTGGGCGTGCTGGTGCACACCTGTTGTCCCAGCTACTCTGGAGGCTGAGGCAGGAGAATCGCTGGAACCAGAGAGCCGGAGGTAGCAGTGAGCAGAGATCGCACCATTGCACTCCAGCCTGGCTACAGAATGAGACTCCCTCTTAAAAAAAAAAAAAAAAAATGCTCCAAAGCCCCGGTTCCTCACTTCTTCCTGGAGGGGGCCCCACCTTGTCTCTGGGTGGCAGGAAAAGCTCTTCTCCCCTCTGCGGGAACGATCCCACCTCCAGTGAAATGGAATGGTCTTCCCTGAATCTGTTCTCCGGGTCACGTGCACGGAGCCTGGCCTCCGGCTTCAGCTGTAACAGGAGCCTCTCCCTACTGGCTGCTCCCCAAGGTGTCTCCTCTGCTCTCTCCTCCCTCCTCATGGGCTGCTTCATCTTCCTTGGGGTTCTGCTGTTCCACTCCCCCATAATCTAGGTCCCCCCCCACTCTACATTCTGGTTGCTCTAGAGGCGTGATCTGGCTTCTGCCTCTGCATGAGTGAACTACATGGCTTGGGAGGTCC
>NW_022444481.1:0-3217 GCF_009761245.1 Sapajus apella
TCTACACATAGAAAGGAACAACCAGTACCAGCCACTCCAAAAACATAC
Organism: Sapajus apella; assembly: GCF_009761245.1. Lineage (NCBI taxonomy): Eukaryota > Metazoa > Chordata > Mammalia > Primates > Cebidae > Sapajus > Sapajus apella. Next base: position 49 of record NW_022444481.1, read on the forward strand.
CAAATGGTAAAGAGCATCAACACAATCAAAAATCTCCATCAACTAATGGGCAAAACAGCCAGCTAGCATCAAAATGGCAGTATCAAATTCACACATAACAATATTAACCCTAAATGTAAATGGACTAAATGCCCCCAATCAAAAGAAACAGACTGGCAAATTGGATAAAAAGCCAAAACCCATGGTGTGCTGTATCCAGGAAACCCATCTCACATGCAAGGATACACAAAGGCTCAAAATAAAGGGATGGAGGAAGATTTACCAAGCAAATGGAGAGCAAAAAAAAGCAGGAGTTGCAATTCTCATCTCTGATAAAATAGACTTTAAAGCAACAAAGATCATAAGAGACAAAGAAGGACATTACATAACGGTAAAAGGATCAATGCAACAAGAAGAACTAACGATCCAAAATATATATGCACCCAATACAGGAGCACCCAGATACATAAGGCAAGTTCTTAATGACTTACAAAGAGACTTAGACTCCCACACAATAATACTGGGAGACTTTAACACCCCATTGTCAATATTAGGCAGATCAACAAGACAGAAAATTAACAAGGATATCCAGGACTTGAACTCAGATCTGGAACAAGCAAACCTAATAGACATTTACAGAACTCTCCACCCCAAATCCACAGAATATTATTCTTCTCAGCGCCACATCACACCTACTCTAAAATTGACGACGTAATTGGAAGCAAATCACTCCTCAGCAAATGCAAAAGAATGGAAATCATAACAAACAGTCTCTCAGACCACAGTGCAATCGAGTTAGAACTCAGAATGCAGAAACTAACTCAGAACCACACAGATTCATGGAAACCGAACAACTGGCTCTTGAATGTTGACTGGATAAACTATGAAATGAAGGCAAAATAAAGATGTTCTTCGAAACCAATGAGAACGAAGACACAACATACCAGAATCTCTGGGACACATTTAAAGCAGTCTCTAGAGGAAAATATATAGCAATAAGTGCTCACATGAGAAGGAAGGAGAGATCAAAAATTGACACCCTATAATCAAAATTGAAATAGCTAGAGGAGCAAGATCAAAAACCTCAAAACCTAGCAGAAGACAAGAAATATCTAAGATCAGAGCAGAACTGAAGGAGATAGAGACACAAAAAAACCTTCAAAAAATCAATAAATCCAGGAGCTGGTTTTTCGAAAAGATCAACAAAATAGACCACTAGCCAGATTAATAAAAAAGAAAAGAGAGAATAACCAAATAGATGCAATAAAAAATGATAAAGGGGATATCACCACAGATTCCACAGAAATTTAAACCATCATCAGAGATTATTACAAACAACTCTATGCACATAAGCTAATAAACCTGGCAGAAATGGATAAATTCCTGGACACTTGCCTCCTCCCAAGCCTAAACCAGGAAGAAGTCAAAACCCTGAATAGACCAATAACAAGGTCTGAAGTTGAGGCAGCAATTAAGAGCTTACCACCCAAAAAAAGCCCAGGTCCAGGTGGGTTTACAGCTGAATTCTACCAGACATACAAAGAGGAGCTGGTACCATTCCTTCTGAAACTATTCCAAATAATTCAAAAAGAAGAATCCTTCCCAAATCATTTTATGAGACCAACGTCATCCTGATACCAAAACCCAGCAGAGACTCACTAAGAAAACTTCAGGCCAATATCCTTGATGAACATAGATGCAAAAATCTTCAATAAAATACTGGCAAACCAACAGCAACAGCACATCAAAAAGCTTATCCACCATGATCAAGTAGGCTTCATCCCGGGGATGCAAGTCTCGTTCAACATATGCAAGTCGATAAACGAAATTCACCACATAAACAGAACCAAAGACAAAAACCACATGATTATCTCAATTGATGCAGAGAAGGCCTTTGACAAAATTCAACAGGCTTTTATACTAAAAACCCTCAATAAACTAAGTATTGACGGAATGTATCTCAAAATAATAAAAGCTATTTATGACAAACCAACAGCCAATATCATACTGAATGGGCAAAAACTGGAAGCATTCCCTTTGAAATCTGGCACTAGACAAGGATGCCCTCTCTACCACTCCTATTCAATATAGTACTGGAAGTTCTAGCCAGAGCAATCAGGCAAGAAAAAGAAATAAAGGGCACTAAAATAGGAAAGGAGGAAGTCAAATTGACTCTATTTGTAGACGACATGATTGTATATCTAGAAGACCCCATCGTCTCAGCCCCAAATCTCCTGAAACTGATAAGCAACTTCAGCAAAGTCTCAGGATACAAAACCAATGTGCAAAAATCACAAGCATTCCAATACACCAATAACAGACTTAAAGAGAGCCAAATCAAGAATGAACTGCCATTCACAATTGCTAGAGAATAAAATACCTAGGAATACAACTAACAAGGAATGTAAAGGACCTCTTCAAGGAGAATTACAAACCACTGCTCACTGAAATAAGAGAGGACACAAACAGATGGAGAAACATTCCATGTTCATGGTTAGGAAGAATCAATATCATGAAAATGGCCATACTGCCCAAAGTAATTTACGGATTCAATGCTATCCCCATCAAGCTACCAATGACCTTCTTCAAAGAACTAGAAAAAACCACCTTAAACTTCATATGGAACCAAAAGAGAGCCCGCATAGCCAAGTCAATTCTAAGCAAAAAGAACAAAGCAGGAGGCATCACACTACCAGACTTCAAACTATACTACAAGGCTATAGTAATCAAAACAGCATGGTACTGGTACCAAAACAGAGATATAGACCAATGGAACAGAACAGAGGTCTCGGAGGCAACACAACATTTCTACAACCATCTGATCTTTGACAAACCTGACAATAACAAGCAATGGGGAAAGGATTCCCTGTTTAATAAATGGTGTTGGGAAAACTGGCTAGCCATGTGCAGAAAGCAGAAACTGGATTCCTTCCTGACACCTTACACTAAAATTAATTCCAGGTGGATTAAAGATTTAAACATAAGACCTAACACCATAAAAACCCTAGAAGAAAATCTAGGCAAAACCATTCAGGACATGGGCGTAGGCAAGGACTTCATGACCAAAACACCAAAAGCATTGGCAACAAAAGCCAAAATACACAAATGGGACCTAATCAAATTCCACAGCTTCTGCATGGCAAAAGAAACAGTCGTTAGAGTGAATCAGCAACCAACAGAATGGGAAAAA
>NW_022444482.1:0-3215 GCF_009761245.1 Sapajus apella
GGAAAGAGATATTTCCAGCCTTATACATGCTCATAAGAATTAGCGGTGAGATCGCGTCTAAACCACAGGAGAAACGTCTGTTTTAAACTTCTCTGCTGTTTGTTCGTTCACCTGAGGAAGTTGCAACTATGTTTAGATTCAGCGACGTAGAATCACGTTTCTTCTAAGAGCTGCGTTTGTATATACCTGAGTCCATGGGAGTATAGGAAATAATGAGAAATATTTGGCTCAAAAACAAAAACGGGGCTATATAGCAAAATTATTGTAAAGGTGTATATTCAACTTAGAGTTAAACAGATGTTTGAATGCAGCAGTTCAGAAACCCTTTCTTTGGAGAATCTGGAAAGAACTATGTCCAGCCATATACAGGCTCATTAGAATTAGCGCTAAGATCGCGTCTAAACCACAGGATAAACGTCTGTTTTAAACTTCTCTGCTGTGTGTTCTTTCACCTTAGGAAGTTGCATCTATGATTAGATTCAGCGAGTTAGAAACACGTTTCTTCTAAAAGCTGTGTTTGGATATTCCTGAGTGAATGGGAGTATAGAATGTAATGAGAATTATCTGGATCTAAAACAAAAACGGAGCTATGTAGCAGAATGATTGTCAAGGTGTATATTCAACTTACAGATATTTACCGATGTGTGAATGTAGCAGTTGAGAAACCCTTTCGTTGCAGAATCTGGAAAGAGATATTTCTAGCTATAAACAGCCTCTTAAGAATTAGCGGTAAGATCGAAACCCAACCACAGGAGAAACGTTTGTTTCAAACTTCTCTGCTGTGATTTCGTTCACCTTAGGGAGTTGCATGTATGATTAGATTCAGCGAGTTAGAAACACGTTTCCTCTAAAAGCTGTGTTTGCATATTCCTGAGTGAATGGGAGTATAGGATGTAATGAGAATTATCTGGCTCTAAAACAAAAACGGAGCTATATAACAGAATGATTGTCAAGGCGTATATTCAACTTAGAGAGCTTAACAGATGTGTGAATGTAGCATTTCAGAAACCCTTTATTTGGAGAATCTGGAAAGAGATATTTCAAGCCATATACAGGCTGATAAAAATTAGCGGTAAGATCGCGCCTAAACTACAGGAGAGACGTCTGTTTTAAACTTCTCTGCTGCGTGATCATTCACCTAAGGGAGTTGCATCTATGTTTAGATTCAGCGAGTTAGAAACACTTTTCTTCTAAAAGCTGCGTTTGTATATTCTGGAGTCCATGGGAGTATAGGAAGTAATGAGAAATATCTGGATCTAAAACAAAAACAGGGCTATTTAGCAGAATGATTTTCAAAGTGTATATTCAACATACTGAGGTAAACAGATGTTTGAATGGAGCAGTTGAGAAACCCTTTCTTTGGAGAGTTTGGAAAGCGATATTTAAAGCCATATACAGGCTCTTAGGCATTAGCGGTAAGATCGAATCTAAACCACAGGATAAATGTCTGTTTCAAACTTCTCTGCTATGTGTTCGTTCACCTTAGGAAGTTGCATCTATGATGTGATTCAGTGAGTTAGAAACACGTTTCTTATAAAAGCTGCGTTTGGATATTCCTGAGTGAATAGGAGTATAGGATGTAATGAGAAATATCTGGGTCTAAAATAAAAACGGAGGTGTATAGCAGAATGATTGTCAAGGAGTATATTCAACTTAGAGTGTTAAAGAGATGTGTGAATGGAGCAGTTCAGAAACTCTTTCTTTGGACTATCTGGAAAGAGATATTTTCAGCCGTATACACGCTCATAGGAATTAGCGGTAAGATCGAATCTAAACCACCGGAGAAACGTCTGTTTCAATCTTCTCTGCTGTTTGTTCGTTCACTTTAGGAAGTTGCATATATGTTTAGATTCAGATGGTTAGAAACACGTTTCTGCTAAAAGCTGTGTTTGGATATTCCTGAGTCAATGGGAGTATAGGATGTAATGAGAAATATCTGGCTCTAAAACAACAACGGAACTATGTAGCAGAATGATTTTCAAGGTGTATATTCACCTTACAGAGTTAAGCAGATGTGTGCATGTAGCAGTTGAGAATCCCTTTCTTTGGCGAGTTTGAAAAGAGATATTTCCAGCCGTATACAGGCTCATAAGCATAAACAGAAAGATCGAATCTAAGCCACAGGAGAAACGTCTGTTTGAAACTTCTCTGCTGTGTGTTCGTTCACTTTATGAAGTTGCATCTATGTTTAGATTCAGCTGGTTAGAAACACGTTTCTTCTAAAAGCTGTGTTTGGATATTCCTGAGTCAATGGGAGTACTGGATGTAATGAGAAATATCTTTCTCTAAAACAAAAACGGGGCTATGTAGCAGAATGATGGTCAATGTGTATGTTCACCTTACAGAGTTAAACAGATGTTTGAATGTAGCAATTGAGAAACCCTTTCCTTGGACAATCTGGAAAGAGATATTTCCAGCCCTATACAGGCTCATAAGAATTAGCGGGAAGATGGAATCTAAACCACAGGAGAAACGTCTGCTTCAATCTTCTCTGCTGTGTGTTCGTTCACCTTAGGAAGTTGCATCTATGTTTAGATTCAGCGGGATAGAAAGACATTTCTTCTAAAGTCTTCCTTTGGATATCCCTGAGTAATGGGAGTATAGGATCTAATGTGAAATTTCTGGCTTTAAAACAAAAACGGAGCTATGTAGCAGAATGTTTATCAAGGTGTATATTCAGCTTACAGAGTTAAACAGATGTGTGAATGGAGCAGTTGAGAAACCCTTTCTTTGAAGAATATGGAAAGAGATATTTCCAACCATATACAGGCTCATAAGAATTATTGGTAAGATCGATCTAATCCACAGGAGAAATGTCTGTTTCAATCTTCTCTGCTGTGTGTTCGTTCACTTTAGGAAGTTGCATCTATGTTTAGATTTAGCTGATTAGAAACACGTTTCTTCTAAAAGATGTGCTTGGATATTCCTGAGTCAATGGGAGTATCGGCTGTAAGGAGAAATATCTTTCTCTATAAAAAAAAATGGGGCTATGTAGCAGAATGATTGTCAACATGTATGTTCACCTTACAGAGTTAAACAGATGTGTGTTTGGAGCAGTTAAGAAAACCTTTCTTTGGAGAGTTTGGAAAGAGATATTTCCAGCCCTATACAGGCTCACAAGAATTAGCGGTAAGATAGAAACTAAACCACAGGAGAAACGTCTCTTTTAAACTTCTCTGCTGTGTGTTCGTTCACCTTACGAAGTTGCATCTATG
>NW_022444483.1:0-3215 GCF_009761245.1 Sapajus apella
TATGATACAGCTGGTTTTCGGCAGCTTGGGTCTGTTTTCTGGCATACGAGCAGGTTTCGCCACAGTAGGGCAGACTTCAGGTTAAGACTTCGGGAGTCTACTACACATCCAGCTCCAGGGCTACTACCGGGTACCCTATAAAAATTTTGTGGGGGCGGAGCCCGGCCAGGGCCGGAGCGGAAGTGGTGGCCGGAGCGGAAGTGGAGCTGCCGCCACCGCCGCCGCGGATTCTGGATCCCGGGTAGCTGCTGCCGCCGCCGCCGCTGCAGCCACTGCAGGCAGCGCCGCCGCCACCGCCTGAGGCGTGGGCTTGGGAAGGAAGCAGTCACCTCGCTCGGAGCTTAGCTCGGAAGTGTCTTTGTCCCTTGCAGCCCTCCTACGGAATGACAATGGATAAAAGTGAGCTGGTACAGAAAGCCAAACTCGCTGAGCAGGCTGAGCGCTATGATGATATGGCTGCAGCCATGAAGGCAGTCACAGAACAGGGGCATGAACTCTCCAATGAAGAGAGAAATCTGCTCTCTGTTGCCTACAAGAATGTGGTAGGTGCTCGCCGCTCTTCCTGGCGTGTCATCTCCAGCATTGAGCAGAAAACAGAGAGAAATGAGAAGAAGCAGCAGATGGGCAAAGAGTACCGTGAGAAGATAGAGGCAGAACTGCAGGACATCTGCAATGATGTTCTGGAACTGTTGGACAAATATCTTATTCCCAATGCTACACAACCTGAAAGTAAGGTGTTCTACTTGAAAATGAAAGGAGATTATTTTAGGTATCTTTCTGAAGGCATCTGGAGACAACAAACAAACCACTGTGTCGAACTCCCAGCAGGCTTACCAGGAAGCATTTGAAATTAGTAAGAAAGAAATGCAGCCTACACATCCAATTCGACTTGGTCTGGCACTTAATTTCTCAGTCTTTTACTACGAGATTCTGAACTCTCCTGAAAAGGCCTGCAGCCTGGCAAAAACGGCATTTGATGAAGCAATTGCTGAATTGGATACACTGAATGAAGAGTCTTATAAAGACAGCACTCTGATTATGCAGTTACTTAGGGACAATCTCACTCTGTGGACATCAGAAAACCAGGGAGACAAAGGAGATGCTGGGGAGGGAGAGAACTAATGTTTCTCATGCTTCGTGATTTGTTCAGTGTCACTCTGTACCCTCCACACATATCCCTTGTGCGATAAAAAAAAAAAAAATTGTACGTAGACTTTCGATTTTTCACAGCCTCAGCCTAGCAAAAATTGTTCATGGGATAAACAGCTGGTATTTGTATCTAAAACTCAGATTGGTCACATAAATGCCACGGCATTCTGAAGTTTTGATTTTGATTAACATTTGACAGGATTACTGTGTGTTTAATTTTTTTTTTAAACTGAACACTGTGATTATGGGGTTTTGTAATTTAGCGGAACTCTTACTGGTAGAAAAAATAGACCCGAATTATGTGTAACTTTTTGGAAAGTTTAATCTGATGTCAAAACAATCATTGAAATAGACAATTCCATTGTAAAGTTGTACAGAAAGTTATAGAGATTATATTGTGATGCTGGAACTTGGAGTGAGACACACATCACCTGGCATTTGAGTTTAATGGTAATTCACAGTAATGCTGCCTGTTGTTTGGAACTTAAAGACACTTGACCTGTTGGGGCTGTTGCCACTCAAAAGTTCATGACCACAAATATCCACAGTGACTTCCTCTGAGGAAACTTGAATCCTGAAATTGAAATTCTTTGTGGCAGATAACTGGCTTATGACACCTTGAAAAGTTCAAGTGCTCACATAATGCACCTGACTAAACCCCTCTTCCTGCAGCAGTATGTTCACCGTGTTACCAGTTTGCAACTTGTGCTTCAATAGTGGGATCTATTTTCATTGTTAACACTGAGCTCAAGAAAAAAGCTGTGTGTTTTATGAGTGACCTTATCTGTTTCCTGGTTAATACCTTTAAAAATAATGTTCTGAGTCAGGCATGGTGGTGCATGCATGTAGTCACAACTGCTTGGGAGGCTGAGGCAGGAGGATCGCCAAGCCTGGGAGTTTAAGGCTGCAGTGCCCTATGGTTGCACCTGTGAATAACTGCACTCCAGCCTGGGCAACATAGCGAGACCTCATCTCCAAAAGAAAAAAAAAAAAAAAAAAAGGATTGATGTTCTGTAGAGATTGCCTTTCACTTGAGGAGTACTCTCAGTTTTCAGGTTCTTCATAGCTCGGGGCTTTTAAATTTTGAATCTAAACATTCTTTCCCACCATCCTTTTTGACTATTGACTTTGGTTTTCTCTTCTCTCCTAAGTTTCTGTCCCTCTGCTCCCTTACTTTTTTTTCCTTTTTGAATTCTATCTTTATCTGTCTTTTGTTGACTTTTTAATGCTATATATGGGCAGGGGTAAGAGACATTACTGAGCACCTTGGTGAGCAAGCCTGGCTTTAAAGATTGAGAAGAGCTTCTGGCACCAGAGCTGTCTTCCTCCAGTTCTCCACACAGTGTTGCTCTTCAGTCATACTAGGATCTGATTCAAAAAAGTATTTTTAAATATCCATGATTTCTCCCTATATTGAGGCTGGCGTGGATCATGCTTTTTAGTGCCTGTCACCAGGTTTCCCAAGTGCACTCATCCAGCTAAGCTCTCAGATGTGTTTTAAGGAGACCCTGTATTCAGGGAAGTTGTGTGGACACTGCAGTGGAGAGAATTGGGAGTAGTCAGGCCTGTCAGTCTCACAGTATCACCCCTCTACCTTTAATATTCCACCTAGCTGTAGAGTCCATCTGTTTGTCCATCTGCTGAAATGAGAAAAGAAACATTCATGCACTGATTTAAAACAAACCAAAAAAAAAAAAAAATCCCTCCTAGCTGAACAAAAATGTGCAGTTAATACTTGGCGCTTGAAAATGCAGTAGTGAATGTGGAACCAAGCCTGTCTGTATATCTGGTAGCTCTTTTCTTGCTTTGTTTTTCCTTACCAGTATTCTGCCTAATGTTTGCTTCTGTGATGGTTATATTGCCTAGCAAGCACACCCGTGGTTGTGAAAATAGTATAGCAAAAAAAGAAAAATCCCCGGTTATTGATGTACTAGATTTGTGTATGTCTTTTAAACAGTTCTAGTTTCACCTTACACAGAATAATCAGGAAAAGTGTAAAAATTCAAAAGTGAAATAAAAATTTTATCAGTTAAAAAAAAAAAATTTGTTGAGTTTGTTTCCCTTTT
>NW_022444484.1:0-3215 GCF_009761245.1 Sapajus apella
TATATATATATATATATATATATATGGCAGAACTTCAGCCTCTCCAAACAACTGCCTTAATTAACCCAGTCTTGCAATCAGCCATGATAAGCACTTGGCATGCACCTCTAAAGGCTCTTCCACATCAAAGACTCCTTCGTCAGAGACCAATGGACCAGACCAGGAATCCTTTTGTCTTCTTCGCTCCCACTGGGACTTGCTCATTTACCCTTTCTCCTATCTCTTTCTCCTCTTGATGTTAAGTGCTACCTTGTGTGTTGTGGAATATTTAACCTATAATATTTATATATTGGTTAAATATACTATTATGTATGGTATGCAATATAGACTGACTTGGGGAATGGATTGAGTCTGTGTTGCCCATGGCTCTGATTATGGAGTGAACGGGAAGTGCTAAGGAGAACTGCCTCCTTGGGAACTCCATGTAGCTCATGGCTTTTGTGAGTAGAAATTCTCTGAAGAACTGAGAGAATTAGGATGAGTTCTTCTTCAATAGAAGTGTGAAATGTGGAAAGACACACACATGTGTGAACCAGGACATCTCTAACTTTGCACTGCTGATGACATGGGGCTTTGAGAAAAAATTGCCTAAACTACTGAGGACATAGATGCCACCAAGTGAAGCATGGGTTAAATCAAGAAGAGTAAGACCATAGCTTTGGAAATTGGTTATTGAATTAACTGAGTTAATTTGGAACACATGTCAGTCTATTCGGTTGTGTGTGTGTGTGATTTTTTAAGTACATAGGCAAATTTCCTTCCCTAAATAGGCGCAGTCCCCAGGACATTATTGAATCTTCCTTTGATCATTTTACATTTTATCATATTCCTGAGTCATTATTTTAAACATCATTACCTCTACATAGGGATTGTAAATATGGGATGTGAACACTGGATTGAATCTGTACGGGATTCATGCATCCCTGGAAGGTGATTTTTGGAGGGACACAAATCTCGAGTGTGAACTAGTTTCTACTCTTTGTCTCCTTCTCATGAAATATGAGTATAGCAGCAACAATAACAAAAATTTAGGTGAGGATTCTGGTTAGTTTGGGTTCATAAATTTATCAAATTCTTACCATATTTTACTTTAAATCAAAGTGAATGAAATTAAATCTATATGCCCTAGTCTAATTCCCTTTAATGAGACTGCATCCTTTCAACAGCTATTAGAGAAACATTTTTTTGCCCACACATTTTCAAAGAAGTTTCTGGAGCTTACAACACACAGGCCATCATTTAAACTAGAAGTATTCAGAAGCAGAAATTCTACTCACAATTGAACTTCACTGAGTTGGCTGACATGGTGCTTTAAATTCTGATTCTACTATAGAGCAAACCCAGATTGAAAAGCTGAGGACAAGTCATATGTTTTGTTTGTACTGGGCAGCTGCATCATTAGCAGAGTCTTTGGTACACAACGGCAAGTTCGGTTTAAGATGTTTATGCTCCCAGGAGTTTTTCCTAGCATTCTTCCATTAGACGATATGTACACAGAGCAGTGTTCAGAGACTCTGAGTGGCATTGACATTAATTTCTAATAATGTTTAGAAACATTTGTAAAATTTCTAAACATTATTAGAAATTAACAACGGGGCACCATCCTCCAGTATACAATGTGCATGCTAAAACAGTGACCGTTATTTGATGCACTATCCCCCAAAGAAAAAATATATGGGTCTCAGAATTAAGGCATGGAAGCCACAATTGCTCCTGTTACTATCACGAGCAGTAACCCACTTTTGGAATGCGTGCTTCCCATTTCCACAATTCTGGGCACCACAGGTGTAGAGAACTCTTCCACCAGCAGATAGAAAATACATCTGCCATTTCAACATTCTGGGCACCTTGTGTCCAGGGCCAACAACAACAACAACAACAAACAGAATAGGGATAAATGCCACCCTGGAAAAGGCACATGGCCTAGTCATCAGGCCTGCTATTACACATTTGAGAAGTGAGCAATCAGCTTAACACCAAGGTGCTTGGCACACATTAGTATTCCATCCCCTAATTTTAATCATAAACCCATAATTGCCATAGCCATAGCCTAAGAAAAGTAAACATGAACTTGGTCCCCACGGGAAGGAAGTTGAGGGCTACTCACAAGGTTAGCATTCTTCTACCATTATAAGAACTAAAGTAAAGGGCTCTTGAATGAATCAGAGAGTTTAGCCTAGAGCTCTGCCTCCCCAGTAGCAGCGGGGGCTGCAATTTGTCCTACTAACCTTTTTCCCTTATAACCTTACAAGTTTCTCCAAAGACAAAGTCCCACCAGAGTCCTAAAAGAGCCACCCTGAGAAATTATATGAGACAAACAGCCACAGAAATATTGAGGAATTGTCATGAATACTGTAGTGCCCAGATCTCTCTGCCCTATTTCCTTCAAGACACAAGGACATATACCCCGTGCTGGGTATGACCTCACTGAAAGAGATTACCTCTTCTCCGGTGAATCCCTACCCAAGTACTGGGGATAAACAACCAGCTCATCTCCCCAAAGAGGAACAACTCTGCGAGGCTACCCAAGCTTCAGGGCTCCCTTTGGAGTCTGCTGCATCCCTGTTGTGATGCTTCACAGCCCCAATTCTTCCTATGCCCAACCCTAGTTCTTTCCTTTCCCTGCACCCCAAGTGCTAAGCCCAAGTCCACTCCCTAAGAAACATCCTTCACACTCATTTCCATCTGAGTCTGTTTTCTGAGGTAGTCAATCTACAACAAATTTTAAGTATCCCTGGCATATTAACAGCAAAAAGTTAATATTGCAATTTTACTTGCACCATAATTTTTTACAGTTTTCCAGTGTTTTTTCTCTTAGTGTCATCTAAGAGCAAAGAAAATTCTTCAATCAAATGTGTTTATACCCTAACAAGAGCTGTACTATACAAAATTATTTTTAAATATATAAGACATCTTTGATTCCTCCAATATAAATACACGTTTAACATGGCCAAACAATGTTAAGACAAACAGAAAAAAAGAAAATTTGATTATGGAATAAAATATTTGGGTATCTGAAGCAAAGAAATGGCTAAAATGTTAATTGTCCTTAATTGGCATATAACCTGAGACTGACCCAATATATCAGAAATCAATTGACTTCTACACTCTGATCAGATTGTAATACCATTTGCTAGGCTTTCTTTCTTGTTTTCTTCTCCCTTTCTCTGCTCATCTCTTCATCTCTGGGATCTGTTTTTAAGCCTGAAATCCCA
>NW_022444485.1:0-3214 GCF_009761245.1 Sapajus apella
GATTAGAAATCAGTCAACATATTAAAAAGTTGTTCTGTAAACTTTGACTAAAAGTTAATTAGAGAACAGTTCTGTTTCATTAAAATTTATTGAAACTATATTATTCATATAGTTTAAATATTTATGTAGTTTAAAATTCTATTATTGGCTAGGCACAGTGGCTCATGGCTGTAATCCGAGCACCTCAGGTGGTTTAGGTGGGTGGATCACCTGAGGTCAGGAGTTCGAGGCCAGCCTAGCCAATGTGATGAAACCCCATCTCTACCAAAAATTCAAAAATTTTCTGGGCATGGTTCTGGGCACCAGTAATCCCAGCTACTCAAGAGGCTGAGACAGGAGACTCACTTGAACCTGGGAGGTGGAAGTTTCAGGGAGCCGAGATCGCGCCACTACACTCCAGCCTGGGTGACAGACTGAGACTCTGTCTCAAAAACAAAAACAAACAACAACAAAAAACTCTATTATTAAATAGCAGTGATGAAAATACAAGATAAAGTCACTTTACCAACATCTGTATTTTAATGAATTATATTACTTACATTAAGGACTATTAATTTTCTTTTTTTCTTTCCCTTTACTAATAGTAATACATTCATTTTCACAACAGGAATATTGCAGTGATAAGATAAAATTCATTTTTGGCCAGGCGCGGTGGCTCAAGCCTGTAATCCCAGCACTTTGGGAGGCCGAGGCGGGTGGATCACGAGGTCAAGAGATCGAGACCATCCTGGTCAACATGGTGAAACCCCATCTCTACTAAAAATACAAAAAATTAGCTGGGCATGGTGGTGCGTGCCTGTAATCCCAGCTACTCAGGAGGCTGAGGCAGTAGAATTGCCTGAACCCAGGAGGCGGAGGTTGCGGTGAGCCGAGATCACGCCATTGCACTCTAGCCTGGGTAACAAGAGTGAAACTCCGTCTCAAAAAAAAAAAAAAAAAAAAAAGATAAAATTCATTTTTAATGCTAAAGATGAAACAAAATTGTATTTCTTTCACAGTAAGAATGATGTATGGTATGATCCAGACTTTTAAGTTATTAGACTTAAGTTAAATAGAAAAGCTTAAAGTATATTTTGAGTTCACATTCATCAACTCAGCAGTGAGCTATCTTTTGTAAATCCTACTCCATATTTTTAATTAAACTTTCCTTTTGAGATAATTATAGATTACATGCAGCTAAAAAAAAAAAACAAAAACAGAGATCTTGGCCAGGCACGGTGGCTCACATCTGTAATCCCAGCACTTTGAGAGGCCAAGGTAGGCAGATCCTGTGAGGTCAGGAGTTCAACACCAGGCTGGCCAACATGGCAAAACCCCGTCTCTATTAAAAATACAAAAATATTAGCCGGTCATGATGGTGAGTACTTGTAATCCCAGCTATCCAGGAGGCTGCGGCAAGAGAATCACTTGAATGCAGGCAGCGGAGATTGCAGTGAGCCGAGGTTGTACCACAGCACTCCAGCCTGGGAAACAGAGTGAGACTCCACCTCAATAATAATTTTAAGAGAAAAAAGCAAACAGAGGTCTCATACACAACTTACCCATTTTCTCCCAATAGGAACATTTTGCAAAACTATAGTACTATCACAACAAAAATCATGACGTTGGTATAACCAAGATACAGGCCAGGCGCGGTGGCTCACGCCTATAATCCCAGCACTTTGGGAGGCAGAGGTGGGTGGATCACGAGGTCAAGAGATTGAGACCATCCTGGTCAACATGGTGAAACCCCGTCTCTACTAAAAATCCAAAAATTAGCTGGGCATGGTGGTGCATGCCTGTAGTCCCAGCTACTCAGGAGGCTGAGGCCAGAAAATTGCTTGAACCCAGAAGGTGGAAGTTGCAGTCAGCCAAGATCGCGCCATTGCACTCCAGCCTGGGTAACAAGAGCGATACTCCGTCTCAAAAAAAAAAAAATACAGATTATTTCTACCATCACAGGGATCACTCATGTTGCCCTTTCATTGCCACACCCACTTTCCCTTTTCCCTTCCTTCATTCTAAATCCACCACTAATCTGTTCTTCATTTCTATAATTTTGTCCTTTCAAGAATGTTATTTTTTATGGAGTCATACTGTACGCAACATTTTAGGATTAGCTTTCTACACTCAGCATAATTCTTTGGAGAATCTTCCAAGCCGCTGTGTGTATCCGTAGTCTGTTCCTTTTTATTGCCAAGAAGTTATCCATGATATCAATGTACCACAGTCTGTTCAACCATTCACCTGTTGAAGGACATCTAGGCTATTTCCAGTTTTGGCCATTACAAATAAAGCTATGATAAACAGTCATGGAAATGTTTTTGTGTGAACATAAGATTTTATTTCTCCAGGATAAATGCCCAGAAGCACAATCTCTGAATCATGTAGCAG
The DNA here is from genome assembly GCF_009761245.1 of Sapajus apella. NCBI lineage: Eukaryota > Metazoa > Chordata > Mammalia > Primates > Cebidae > Sapajus > Sapajus apella. Next base: position 2,374 of record NW_022444485.1, read on the forward strand.
TTGCATTATTAGTGTTTTTAAGAAACTACCAAATTGTTTTCCAAAGTGGCTGTACATTTTATGTTTCCACCAGCAGTGTACAAATAACCCAGTTTCTCACATTCTGGTCAGCATTTGGTGAACCCTTATATTTTTTAGTGTCAGCAGCTTGCTAGTACAGAAACATTCAGACAATGTATTTGTGTAAGTAATTTAATTTCCTTATGAAATGTTCAATTATAGATAAGTAAAAGATGGACAGTTCCAAAAAATTAACAATAAAAATTGAAAGAAATAAAATCAAACCAATAAATTAGATAACAAACCAATAAATTAAGTTTACTTCACATGGTTTTCTAATACAATTTTTATGGGTCAATGACTTATCTCTCACTGAAAATACCCTTGACAAGCTCATCTTCAGTCACATCTTCAATTTACAGCTTTATCAACATCTTTTTTGGTCAAAATAAATCAACCTATCAGCATGAATATATGGTCAAAAACAAGGTGCTATCATGTGCATTCACTTCATTTTATTTTCTCTTCTTTCATTTCATTTTCTTTCTTTTCTTGCATGTTTATTTGCTCTCTGCTTCAGATTATTCATCAAAGCCAGTTGTAACCCTTCAAACACAATTGTCTGCAGAAGTGTTGCTAATCATTTGAAAAGGCTCAGGAAAAAAAATGTTGTAATTCATCTAGAGTCAACTCACTACCTTAAGAAATCCATGGGATTATATGCCTATTTAGTTATCGAAAAAGTTAAATCCAGGCTTATGTATAATAAAAGCTTGCTAAAGTGCCTTTTGTTTTTTTACTGGAATACACATTCTTACATGCAAAACTGAGGAGCAGGAAG
>NW_022444486.1:0-3214 GCF_009761245.1 Sapajus apella
TGAGGTGGGCAGATCACCTGAAGTCAGAAGTTCAAAACCAGCCTGGTCAACATGGTGAAACCGTGTCTCTACCAAAAATCTGAAATTAGCTGGGCATGGTGGTGGGAGCCTGTAATCTCAGCTACTCGGGAAGCTGAGACAGAATTGCTTGAACCCAGGAGACAGAGGTTGCAGCAAGCCGACACGGTGCCACTGCACTCCAGCTTGGGCAACAGAGTGATACTTCATATCAAAACAAACAAACAAAAAAAAAAAACAAAAAAGGCTGGGCGTGATGGCCTGCCCTTATAATCCCAGCTACTTGGGAGACTGAGTCAGGAGAATCACTTGAACCCGGGAGGTGGAGGTTGCAGTGAGCCGAAATAACACTGATGCACTCCAGCCTGGGTGACAGAGCAAGACTGTCAAAAAAGAAAAAAAAAAAAATATGCGCCTAGATAGAGGAACAACAACAAGCAACAAAACCCCCAAAATGATAAGAACAACTGTTTCCAAGACATTTCCTCATTCATTAATTAATCAACTTTTTTTTTTGAGACCAAGTTTCCCTCCTGTTGCCCAGGCTAGAGTGCAGTGGTGCGATCTCGGCTCACTGCAACCTCCGCCCCTTGGGTTCAAGCAATTCTCTCGCTTCGGCCTCCTAAGTAGCTGGGATTAGCGGCGCACACCACCACGCCAGGCTAATTTTTGTATATTTAGGAGAGACAGGGATTCTCCATGTTGGCCAGGCTGTTCTCCAACTCCTGACCTCAGATGATCTGCCAACCTTGGCCTCCCAAAGTGCTGGGATTACAGGTGTGAGCCGCCAGCTCGCACCTTTTTTTTTTTTTTTTTTTTTTTATCCCCCCCGCACCTTCTTAGGAACAGTTTGGTTCCAGATCCTTCCTAAGTTTCTGATTTCTAATCCTTCCTAACCCAGCTCACTGCCCCGCACCCGGCACCCTCCATTCTGCCTCACTTTCTCCTTTCCTGATTCCCACCATTTCACACACTCAGTCCTGGCCTCAGATTCCCGGCCTGGATTCTGCATTGTGCTCCGCCGTGTCATTGCACCTTCTCCTTTCCGCTCTTTCTGCTGCTTCCTCGCCTTATGTTCTAACTCGGCCAGCAGACGTTGACCACCCACACCCCTCCGCGTTGGAGTGTGCTCCTTCCCTCCTGCTGCTTCTCCATCTCCACCTCTCCATGTTCTGCTCCTGGCCTTTCCTGGCATGGGGCCCGAGCTCTGAGATCTTGCATATTTCTGGGATGCCATCCTAGTCCTCCTAATCGCCGGGAGGCAGTAGGCATGGGTTTGTCCTCCAGCTGCTGTGGGCCTGGGCCCCCCAGGTCCGTGTGGCCGGCCGACAGCACAGTTCCCGCCCCAGCGTGGTGCCGGAAGGTGCAGCCCTGTAGGCTAGTGTGGTAGCCACCTGGAGGTTGCTGTGGCGCTCGTTGGTGCCCAGCGCCCTGCCCGGGGCTTCCTGGAGGCCTCCAACTGGGACGGCGGGGCGGGGTTCCACTTGGCTGCATCTTGTCGTGAGGTGCCTTAGCAGTGAAGCCGCCGAGGCCTCTGCTGCTCAGGTCCCCATAATCCCCACGGGGGCCAGCCAGGCTCTCGCCTCAGGCCGCCACCACCTCTCCTTTCCCGAGGCAGGAGGAGGCGATGGAGCCACCTCCAGGCACCGGCCGCTCCCCCAAGCAGCCGGTAGGGTGGAGGAGAAAGACGCCAGGAAGCAGAAGGTCCCCACCGGCAGGAGGGTCTCCCCGGGGCTGCCTCCCCTGGTTCCTGCCGGCGAGCAGCTGCCAAGACCCTCCCTGTCATATTGCTCCCCGGAAAGCTCTAAGGCTCTCGGGCCTGCAGGGTGGGACATTTTCTCCCTCACTGTGAGTCTGCAAACTCAGGGCCAGGCATTTTCCACATATTCTTAAATAGGATGCTTCAGTCAAAGGTTGATGACAGAACCACTCCTTCTGATTATCGCCTGCTGATAATGAGAACGCCTGAACAGAAAATAAGAATATTTATGAATGGGTTCCAAACTTTGGAGGGATCAAGTAGGGAGGAAAAACAAAAGCTTCCAGCCACCTCTGTTCACAAAAGTGTGCTTTACCAAGGCGGTGTGAATTATAGATAACTAATGAAAAAGACGTTTCTTAAATCTGGAAAACAAAACAAGTAAAGGGCGGGCACAGTGTGGCTCATGCCTGTGATCCCAGCACTATGGGAGTCCCAGGCGTGGGGAGGGAGGGGTGCGGATCACCTGAAATCTGAAGCTTTCGACCAGCCTGGCCATCGAGGTGAAACCTCATCTCTACTAAAAATACAAAAATTAGCTGGGAGTGGTGGTAAACGCCTGCAGTCCCAGCTACTTGGAAGGCTGATGCAGGAGAATCGCTTTAACTCAGGAGGTGGAGGTTGCAGTGTGTCAAGATCGCACCACTGTACTCCAGCCTGGGCAATAGAGTGCGACTCCATCTCAAAAAAATAAAAATAAAAATAAAAATAAAAATAAAAGGAAATAAATCAACAATGTTCTAACTACATGTTATAGTTATAAAGACGTTATCTTAATTTTACGGATTTTTTGTTTTGCTTCATCTTGCTTAGCAGTTTTTTGAACACTTAAGTTTCCTTACTAGAGTCCTAGAAATTGTTTTTTTGTTTATTGATTTTTATTTTTATTTTTGAGACAGTGTCTCGCTCTGTCGCCCAGGCTGGAGTATAGTGGCACAATTTTGGCTCACTGCAACCTCTGGCTCCCAGGTTCAAGCAATTGTCATGCCTCGGCCTCCCTAGTAGCTGGCATTACAGGCATGCACCATCACGCCTGGCTATTTTTTGTATTTTTAGTAGAGATAGGGTTTCACCGTGTCAGCCAGGCTTGTCTGGAAATCCTGACCACAAGTGATCTGCCTGCCTTGGCCTCCCAAAGTGCTGGGATTACAGGCGTGAGCCACTACAGAGCTTGAGAAGGAAGGAACAATGGTCCTCCATCTACCTCACTGGGCTGGCACAGGCGGTCACTGCCCTGTATGGAGCACCCAGCTGTGTTGGGCAACATGGACCCCATCTGCAGGAATGCAAGGAGGAAAATACAGAAGTCTTTACGTGTACCCTGAGAAGGCAGATGCAGCAGAAACCTCTAGGAGGTAACTACCCAGTCTTGTACCTACAGTGGAGAGACAGCATATTGGTGATCATGTGTACTTACACTCTAGGGTCACCAGGTGG
>NW_022444487.1:0-3214 GCF_009761245.1 Sapajus apella
AAGGCCTAGAACCTGACAGAGCACACAAGACAGAAGCCCAAATAACCAGGAACAGGAAGCTGAAGGTGAGAGGTGGGCCCCAAAGGATTCTGGGAAAATGCTTTGTGTTTGTGGATTTATCACACAGAATGAAACCTTAGTTTTTATTCACAGGTTAGACACACTCTCTATATAGAATCTATGAAGGGACATTTCAGAGCCCTTTGAGGCCTGTAGTGAAACATGGAATATCTCAGGCAGCCCAGGATGAATATTGCAGTCACCAAGAGGGGCAGGGTGGCCAAGGTGGCCAGCAGCAGGGATGGGCATTGTGAGCCATCGGATGGGATTGTGGGGCATGGCATTGTGAGCCACTGGCCTGACTTTGTTGTTTCCTGGTAACGAGGTGACATAGGAGACTTTGTGGGTGACAGGCATCAGCCAGGGCCAGCAGCCTTCAGTCGGAAGCTGGGAGTGGGGAGAGGAGGAGCTCCGACTACTCTCGCGGAAGTGTTTGTGCCCTTGGCGCTTGCTCTGTTGCTTTGTTTTTTTCTTTGTTGTTGTTGTTGTTTTCTTTTTTTTGATTTTGTGTGTTGCTTAGTTTTGTTTTTTTCTTTTTTGTTGTTGTTGTCATTTTTTGTTTTTGATTTTGTGTGTTGCGTTGTTTTGAAGGTCCCCTTCTAGATCCCTCATGGGAAATACACTCAGTTGCTGCCTAGGCCCCAGGGCTGGCCTCTGTTGTGCCTGCTGCAGGCAGAAGGTGGCACCTTGCTGTGAATCTGAGACTGAGTCTGTGGCAGCTGCAGCACCAGCATCCACCACTGCAGAGCCTGCCACCAACACAAAGAGGCGCAAAGGTAAAGAAGCCACGGGTGCCATTTGCTCTCTGGCACATCTCTGGCCACCACCTCCCCCGCCTGCTTCCCATCCCATCACCCCAGAGACATCCTCAGCTTCCAGCTCCCCGCTGCCTATAGCCAGCTTTCCTAGGACTGGGCATGGGGGACAAAGGCTAGTCCTGCCTCTTGTCTTTGTTGTTGAGCCTTCTTGCTTGAGGCCTTTTTGGTCTAGTCTCTCCCTTTCCTCGATGAAAATTCAAATACTCCAGTTTGGGAGCCTCCATCCCATCCTCTAGCCTGACCTATCCAGCTAGTATGGTACCTCAGTGAAGGAGCCGGTTAAAGGCCCAATCGTTTCTTTTCTCCTATTCGATAAGGAAGCTAATCATTGGGATAATTCAGACTCAAATATTTGGAGACTTCTAAAATTTAAAATAGAGTTTGCCATGGAAGAGATTACATGTTGTTCTTAATAGATGGTTTTAAGTCACCTTGACAGAAGCAGCTTGATTTCTTCCAATTGTAATTTGAAAACCGAAGGAAAACTTGAGGGACATGCTTCAAATGACCCCAAAAGGTGTGAAATGTTGCTGCCAGAGCTGTAAAAAAAGTTGTTTTGTTTTGGTTTTACCCAAAAGTTTAGCCGTGGAGCTCTGATTCCTTTAAAATTCCCACTTTGACATGAATGTCTCTTCAGCCCTACTCCAGGAACTTCACGGGCTTTGTTCACCTCCTTGTTCTGAGAGACAGGTAGAGCTAGCTCATGGTTACAGGTTCCAAAAGAGATGAAATGACTTTAGACTTGAATTTGTAAGGCACAGACTTGAGAGTTGGAAGGCCAGACCCTGCCTGTGGAAGAGAGTTTATTTTCATGGCTCCCCTTCCTACAGGATGGGAAAGGGGAGGAGAGAGGAAACATTCCATTTTTTTGCTATGGTCAAATTGAAGACAAAAACTAACACTTGTAAGACAGGAGAGGAGCATTTAGTTACAAAATCAGTCAAACATTGCATATCACTACATTTGTTGAGCAAATGAAAGCTACCAGACTCAGAAAACCAGAGATGCTAATGGAACTGACATTAGTAACCAGGGTTTTCTGCTGAGTTCAGCGCCCAGGGTGACTTCCAATAACAACCACCCTCCCCTCCACACACACACTTTTTTCAGGACTGGAAAGCTTAGGCAGCCCAGGATGAATAATGCAGTCACACATTAGGGCAGGTGACCACAAGGTGGGCAGCAGCAGGGATGGGCATTGTGAGCCATTGGGTGGGGCGGTGGGGCTGTGGGGCGGGGCATTGTGAGCCACTAGCCTGACTTGGTTGTTTCCTGGTAACCAGGTGACATAGGCTTTTTGGGTGATAGGCATCAGCCAGGGCCAGCAGCCTTCAGTCTAAAATCCTTTAGGAGTTTAGAAATAGATGAATCTAACTACAGATAATTCTGGGTAACCAGTTCCTTGAACAAACACTAAGCCCAGTGAAACAGAAAACATTATATCATAAAGACATAGAAATATGAGCAGCTCATTTCTTTCATTTTAATGGCAGAGATTTTATTAGTACAGAGAAAATGTCTTACAGCTCTTGTATTTAAACTTCAGTTTGGCTCTTACTTTCTTTCACAGAATAAGCCTCACAATGGGTGTGCCTTTGTAACAAGGAATTGCTGGACTCCTTTTTCAGAATATTGAAAAACTGTGAAAGAATGAACAAATAATGATGAGACTTAATAGACTGTACCTTATACACAAGCATGCAAGTAGCTGTGGAGACTCCTTGCTTGGTGTGTATGGCAAGCCTCTGTGTCATGTTCTGTAGGATTTCGTAGATGAGGTTGTGAGAGAACAAAGTGAGCCTTTTGGTTATTCTTTCGGATGTAATCGTGTTTTCATGTACATCTTATCGGAACCTTCCAAGTACAATAAGGCCTGTGTGTATTCTCCCTATGTTGCTGATGCAGAAAGGAAGGCTTAGAGATCTGAATGGACTGTGTGAGACAGCTACTGATCAGAACTGAGGTTCTAAGTCGTCAGAGTAGACATGGAGGTCGTAGTGATGCCAAACTCAGTTCTTAAAGAACTTGACAAACTCCAGAATATCGTATATTGTAAGGTCTACCCATAACATAGACCTCTCTTAGAAGTTACTTTCATCTTGATGAGTTCCTTTTGCATTTTATTTTACACAACTTACAGGCAACATTTACCTCTGCATTTTGTCCTAAAGAGACGGGTCCTCACTGTGTGGTACAGGCCGGCTTCTGACTCCTGGCCTGGGCTTAAGCACTCCTGCCGCCTCAGCCTGGAGAAGAGCTGACAGTACAGGCATGTGCCGTCTCTCCTGGCTCCACCTTCTGTCTATACATTTATTGAAATGGATAAGGATAAAAAT
>NW_022444488.1:0-3213 GCF_009761245.1 Sapajus apella
ATACAGAACTGGCTCAAATTAGATCTTACAAAATTTATAGTATTAACACAAATCAGTGAAGTAACAAACAAAAGTGATGTGGAAATAAATTGCATAGCTATGTTTTGATATTCCAAGTGACAGCTACAAATTCAAGGATGTCTGGAGAATCTACCATTAAAAAGTTAAATCCCTTGACTTGACAAAGTTTATGAGATTATTTTCAAGGCTTTCTCTCTTCTTATGCTACTCTTCTTTCTTAATTTAGGGTTACATATTTATCGCCCATAACTATTTAAAATGCCCATTAGACTGAATGAGAAAAATAAAAGACTGGTATACAATATGTGCATTAAAAGAACAGAAGAAATAACTGACTTATTTCCACCTGCATTTTATAAAATTATTATTATCTTACAACCAATGACAATCACACAATAACTCTTTCAAAATTGTGAAAACAAAATAAAACTAAATAGGGAAGCATTTCCATTAGAAAAACATTAATTATGACACCCTTAATCTTGTTAGCCAACTATTTATATTCAATTTACTCACTGGAAATAGTGAATGAGAAATATTTGTGTCACTTACCTCACTATAGGTCCTAAAAGAAGAATGTGCCAAAAAGTAACACAACCTTGTTTCTCCTCAAGTCTTTGTTGAAAAAAAACAGGGTAATTTGATCCAAAATTGCCCCCATAATACTAAAGCTAATGGTAAATGACATCCTGAATATGTCATTACCTTTCTGATAAATAACAAACATATACAAAGTGGCGGCCACCTCACCACAGTAGAGAAGAGTTGGTAAGAAAATGCTAAAAGCAAAGCTTGGATGGGTTCTGCGGTCAAGGACAGTTTCCATTTCCAAAGATGAAACTCCTGTACTTTCTTCACCAGTCTCTTCTAAAGGTGTCTCCGTTCTCAGGGTTCTGCTAATTCAAACTCTTCTTGTCAGTGAATCCAGCAGAATTCAGTATACAATACAAAAAGAAGAGAACAAGATTCCATATAATTCACTGTTCCTAGGAAATGTTAACATATAAATATGGATCACAAATCACAATAGAAAAATCTATGTCTGATTTAGGGAATATTCAACCAAAATCTATAACTTAAGGTATTGTATCTTCAGAAAACATTGTTTTAAAGAAATAGACAATCAAACTTCTCTGAGGCATTAACCACCTCTTAACACCAGGACGATAGTCCTATCTCCAAGTGGTATGAAAGAAATGTTCATTTCCTGTAAGTTTTCCTTCTGTACCTTTTAGTCACCATCTGCAGCTGACAGCCACTAAAACAATGCAGCACAAAATCTAAGCCAAGTCTTCCCATGACGACACTACAAAAACTATCCAGGAGATATTCCAGATCAGAAAAGGAATACATAATAGTGAGCCCTTTAACTTCCACTTATTTTTAATGTTCGTCATTTTGCATTTAAATTATGTGGGTTTTTTTTGACCTGATTTAGCTCTTAAGTTATTAATCGAGTCAAGTTCGAATTTAAAATAGATACAAAATTCAGACTTTGCATGGTACTAGTAAATCGAAACTCTCTTTTGTGGAGGAAATAAGCTAATTATAAGTTGTCTCTAGACAAACTGCCAGAAAAGTTACCACTGCGAAGGTCAATTGTTCATTATGTGTGGAAACAATATAAAACAAAATGAATAATAAGGAAAATAAAAGGCAACAGTACTTTCAAATCAAGTAAATGTTAAAACAGAATTTTTAGACAGAATTATTTTTTCTGTCTAAAAATGCTGTTAATATAATGAAAATGCATAAAATGGGTAATAACTAATGCAAATTTCAAAAGAGAAAAGATAATATTTCCACAGACGATGTTGGTCGTTTGGTAAAATATATCAATGGGAAAAGTAAAAGTAGTAGTTAAAATAAGGGAGGGAAGAAGCAAGTAGTTATTTATTTTATTATTATTTGATAAGATGTTCATTTCTTGAACTTTCTTTGCATTGTTGCTATTCTCAGAATTTATAATAAATATAATTTCCTCCAATTCTTTGGTTAAATTTTATGCTGCAGAGTATTAAACTCTTCAACTTTTATTGTTTGTTACTGTGATCGAAATCACACTTTTATATGTACTTATTTGTTCAAACACAAAATCATTATTACATTTTAAAATATGTCCAACCCATCTATATGGTTAATTTTTTTTTCTCTTTCATATAATTTATTTCATTCTCCTCATCACTGTCCTTATTTCCTTATCACACATTTATAAAAGATTTCATATTTTATGACCCAAAACAAAAACTGTCTTTTATGATACTTTTTTTTCTACTTTCAATTTCCACGGAAATTTCTATTAGCTATTTCCTTTCCATCAGTTCTTATTCTTTCCTAGGTTTTTATCCCACAATAGCAAACTCACAGTCCTTTCTCACAAGGTCATCCATGACACCCTAATTGCTAAATTTAAAATGTTAAACATCAGCTGACCATCTTTACCATTCACAATATGCTTTCATTTGAAATTTCCACTTACCTTAACCAGTCAGACTTTCATCCAAAACAGTCCACCCAAAGTACTCTATTTAACATCATCAACTTACTTTTTGCCAAATATAATCGTTTCTTTTTTAATTTGTTGTCATTGTTGGGGAAAAAAATTTGCAATCTACCCATAAGACAAAGGGCTAATATCCAAATCTATGGAGAACTTAAAAAAATTTACAAGAAAAAAAATAACCCCATCAAAAAGTTGCCAAAGGATATGAACAGACGCTTTTCAAAAGAAGACATTTATGAAGCCAAGAAACATGAAAAAATGCTCATCATCACTGGTCATTAGAGAAATGCAAATAAAAACCCCATTGAGATACTATCTCACACCAGTTAGAATGGTGGTCATTAAAAAATCAGGAGGCAACAGATGTTGGAGAGGATGTTGAGAAATAGGAACACTTTTACACTGTTGGTGTGGTTGTAAATTAATTCAACCATGGGGAAGACAGTGTGGCAGTTCCTCAAAGATCTAGAAATAGAAATATTATTTGACCCAGCAATCCCATTACTAGGTATATACTCAACGGATTATGAGTCATTCTATTATAAAGATGCAATTAACCTCTTTTCTTTATTCATTAACCATTCTCTGGAATGTCTTTATAGCAATGTGACAAACAGATGAATACAGTCCCTTCCCTTTGAGGAGGACTTGGAATCATTTGTGAGAGGCACACTGATGACCAAGGGCCT
>NW_022444489.1:0-3213 GCF_009761245.1 Sapajus apella
AACCTCATTTATTTGAAAATTAATCAAAAATTAAATATTTTTATTAATACGTGATGACATGGATGTGTTATTTATTATTGGATAAATGCATTATTAATTCAGTTTCTTATAATTTGGATGGATAATTTATTGATGGATAGATTATGACTATGATAAATTATAAAGAAACAATAATTAATATTTCTTAGAATTTTGCCAAACTTTAAAGGAAAGCAGAAATTTGATATAATCAATAGAAAGGTGCTCTTGTTTACTATTGGGCTGGGTACATTGTTGCAAACTTTCTGTAGGACAATTTGTAAATCCCAGCCCCTGAAAATGTCCATTCACTGCTCTCTGTACACATGGAGATATACGGGAGATTTACTAAAACAATTGTAAAATTTTAATCCTGTGAAATGTAATAGTTAACAAAATAATTATTGGATAAATGGCAGAAAGATATTGTCATAAATAGGCATTTCTGTAATGAAATCATTTATCATTGTGGGTTTATTCTTTGAGGAAAAAATATTTATGGCACATGTTTTCAAGAAAGTAGACTTTTTAAGTTGATAACAACACACATTTAATGTTAATGGTTGCTGCAAAATAATAATACTTTTGCATGATGATTTTGTAATTAATATTTAGCCGAACACCAGAATATGATATCTGGACTTCCCCATTCAGTACAAAGTTCTTTCTAGGGCACCAAAGTGATCTTGCATCTGGGTTCCATGACATGGCTAATTAAACAACCCCAATTTTTTATCCTTATCGTTTAAAAGAAAAACATAATTATACTGTAATCTATCAGTAACTTAAAAATCAAATAAGTTTGTGCTTCCCAGAATTTTCAGAAAAATCAGAGATTGAATTAAAACCAAAAAAAAAATCATGTTTATAAAACTGTGTGTGCATCAAAGGTCATTTTATAATTTTCTCCAAAGGCATTCATTGTGCTAATCCCATCTATATTACAACTGTGCTCTGATAATCGATGAAAGGATATTATTTAGTTATCAGGCTTGATAAAATAATAATATTGAGGTGAAAGTGCAATGAAACTAAAATTCAGTAAGACTACTGTGTACCTTTTAAAAATTTATATAAGAAACAAGATATGTTTCATTCCCTTTGTGAATTATCACTTTGAGATATGGTAAAATAGCTAAATAACACCTAATCAAGAAATCTGACCTTAGTCCTCTCTCCTTTCCAATGTATAATCCATAATAAACTTGCTTTCTTTTTAATTCAGTCAAAAACGGACAACACGAAACTCTAACAAGCTCTTGACCTGTGTTGGCCCTTCCTGCATTTTCGTGGGAGGATGATGTAATTCATTATTTCCACTGATATGTTCAGAGCTCTTGGCCAGCATCTTTGCTATCCAGTCTAAAGTAATCTGTACTTAATAGAGTGCTGGATCATGTCAGGATGAACAATTAAATATGGTTGTTGTCACTGACAACCAGAAGTTATTGCTAAAAATGTTCCAGGCAGGAATGTGAGCATTGAGGTGTTTCTTTTAAGTAAAGGAGAAGTTTAAATGAAGTATGTCTTCTAGATTATGACAGTTAAATGCTATGATTCAAATAGTGCTTTCTCCTTCAGTCTATAGACATCGTAACAGTTTCTCTTTTGCTTTCCATACTTACTGGCACAGGGAGTTAATGCTTTAATTGGTCAGACTTTTGACTAAGATTGTGATTGGTAATTATTTGGTTTGTTAGAGCAAGATGGGGCTCAGGTGGGGGTCAATTATTCCTGAATAGGGCAAGAGAGGACATGCTCTTGAAGTCGATTAAAAGAACAAGTGATGACCCCTACGTGAGCACAGAGAGAAAAATAATAATTGAATAATTTGAATAATGAGACAATAAAATGAGATTGTCAGAATTTCCACATAAAAATACCTTCCATAAATGCCCCCTTTTGCCCCAATGATGCTTCTAAAATGGGTGTTCTTACAGTCAACACCTGCTCTGTGTGTGTGTGTGTGTGTGTGTGTGTGCGCGCGTGCCTGTGAATGGGAAGGGTCAAAGGAGAGGGTATCTGGAGAACAAACAGCTGGCATAACTAAGTCAATAAATGTCCTTTGGTGAAATAATTCAAGCTACTGAAAACTGTAGTTGTCCTTTCCCTAACTCCTAAAATAGGAGTACTAACTAAATTTCGCAGCATGGAGATAGAAATGTTTCAAGATGAAAATTTCCCAAGGTCGACTCAAGAGCAATATCCCGGAGGAATTTGAAGGGGTGGATATAAGCATCTCACTGTTTCTAGAAACGAAAAAAAACCAAAAAGAGTGGCCACAAAGAGGGGCCGGTGAGTTTTCAGTGACACTGCAAAGATGGCCAGGTGAGGGGCGGCCACAAAGTGGGCTGGCAGCAAAATGCAATGAGTGAGCAGAGAGAACAGTGCTGAGCAAGGAAAGGGAGAGAACATGTCTCCTATCTCCACTGTCCCAGATCCTTGATGAGATGGGTGTCCCACTCAGGAGATAAATGTCCAGTCTCTAATTAGGTCACGTAAGAGGTCACCCTCCTGCATTATTTAATTATTATTTTGTCTGGTGATCACACAGCAAACCCAGCCCTTTTGCTTATCTTTTTTCTTTCTCGCTTCCTCCCCTCCTCCTCTACGGTAAGAGCTATTTCACATATGACAGTTTGGCAGAGGGCTCATCATAAGTTAGTAAGAGTCAACATGCAGGTGAAAGAAGGTCCAGCAAGTTTTGGGACTCCTGTGTGCTGTAGCTCAATTTAGCAGAGATCAGTAGGATCATCATGTGTGGCCCCATTTGCTTCAGGTGTCTTTCTTTTGTGGCTGTCTCACCTGGAAAAGAGGTTGTTACAGTTTGGTACAGGGTTTTGGCCTTTCTAAGTTCTCTGCTGTAATACCCTGAAATGGTAGCACACATGGTACGCTTCTTGAAACACTCGTCATTCCTCTTTAGGAACTTCTTTTAGCCTCTCCTGACTAACACAAAGAGGCAGGAAGACTCAGATGATGCTTTCCTGGGTCTGTGTCATGATGCAGCTCCCAGCAATCCGCTCTGTTAAAGGTTAAGGAAAAGCATTGCTCTCGTTCCATTACACAGTTGATGGACGGTTAGAGACTTGCCTGAGCAACTCTTACTTCCTTAATCCCTTCTAGGTCTCTTATCCAGGATTTTTTATAGATAATTCTTCAAACTAATTGTATTTCAGCCTACCTAAGCACACC
>NW_022444490.1:0-1228 GCF_009761245.1 Sapajus apella
GGCTTGAGCCACCGCGCCCGGCCTTTGTTTCTTTTTGAGTCCGTCTCTCTGCATTGCCCAGGCTGGAGCAACGTCAGCTACTCCAACCTCCGCCTCCCGGGTTCAAGTGATTCTCATTTCTCAGCCTCCTGAGTAGCAGAAATTACTGTGTGCCACCACGCCCAGCTAATTTTTGTATTTTTAGTAGAGACGGGGTTTCATCACCATGCTGGTCTCGAACTCTTGACCCTGTGATCTTGGTGCCTAAATGTGCGCCCACTAGGGTGGAGGAGAATCCGAGGGGCCTGACACAGAATCGTGCCCCCCTCCCCCCACCTGCCGGCTGCCTGGGCGCTCCCCATGGGCCCGGACCCAGGAGACAAAGAACACGCGGGTTCAGGGGTGCACCGGGGCACAGACAGGGCCAGGCGGGTCAAGTGTTGGGGGCTGCCAGGAAGGACGAGCACCCCCAGGGAGCCCCTCGGCAGCTGGGACACAGCTTGACACACTGACTGATTTGTTCTCCTGCAGTGCGGCAGGAGAGGAAGGAATGACTGGGGTGACCCAGGGTTGAGGCAGCAGCAAGCGAACAGCAGGGCAGCCGCTCTGGGTGAGGCTGGGCAGCGGCCGGCACCCTCGTGCCTGTGAGAACAGGTTTCCAGCTCAGCCTCTGATGGGCTGTGAGTGAATCCTTCACGAGGCGTAACCCACTGGAGGCCCCTAAAGGGCACCCGGGGTGTTACCAAGCTCTCCGGGCTTCAGAACAACCCTGGGAGCGCTGCCCAGCTCCGGAGCTGCCTGCTCCACCTGCTGCCTCGCTGCAATTGGACCTTTCACGGATGCCACGCCTGTGCTTTCGTGACTCCGTTTTTTGGTGGTTTTGTCTTTCTTTGCTTCATTCTTCTGTTGCTTTGTTTGTGCATTTTGTTCAATTCTCTGGTTGCCTGGAAAAGCCAGAGTCCTGAGTCCTGTGTGAGCGCCAGAGACTCCCGGGAAGCCCTGGGGTGGGGTGCGCGGGCGGGCGAAGGGGAACGCTGGGAGCGGTGAGCCCAGGGAGGAGACGTGTAGGACGCCTGGCCCCATGAGCCTCCGCCCCGGGCCACGCCGCACCGGTCAGTGGCCACCAGGCCGTGGCTTCACCTCACCTGCCACTCAGACCATACCACACCCGCACCTGTGGCCCAGACCACTCCCACGCCTCACCTGCCACTCAGGCCACACCCACATCCTCACCTGTGGCCCAGACCAC
>NW_022444490.1:1238-3213 GCF_009761245.1 Sapajus apella
CGCCTGCCACTCAGGCCACACCCACATCCTCACCTGTGGCCCAGACCTCGCCTGCCACTCAGGCCACACTCACATCCTCACCTGTGGCCCCTCCTCCTTGCAGCCCAGGAAGTCTCCGGAAGACGTAGGCACTACCTTCTGCCTGCCCCCGGCCCCCCACCCCCGAAGTGGGTGTGGAGTTGCTCTGGGCATCTTGGTGCTGTCCCGCCCGTCAGCCCCGGCCCTGTAAGGGCCCCCTGCTCTTCCTTCCTCCGGCCCTCTGGCCCCTCCTGTCTGCCCCGGCACATCCAAGGGCAGTTTGCTTCCTCCATGGACCTCCCCTCTCTGTGACATTATCTGTTTTTACAAACCACAGGCATCTAAGCCTGGCACAGTGGCTCACGCCTGTAATCGCAGCACTTTGGGAGGCCGAGGTGGGCGGATCACTGGAGCTCAGGAGTTCAAGACCAGCCTGGCCAACATGGCGAAACCCCATCTCTGCTAAAAACACAAAAAATTAGCTGGCGTGGTGGCGCGAGCCTGTAATCCCAGCTACTGGGGAGGCTGAGGCAGGAGAATTGTTTGAACCCGGGAGGTGGAGATTGCAGTGAGCCGAGATCGTGTCACTGCACTTCGGCCTGGGCAACAGAGTGAGACTCCGTCTAAAAAAAACCCAAAGACTACAGGCATTGGCTGTGTCCCCACTTGGGCGCCAGAGGGGGCAGGGCTGGGTGTGTCTCCTCTGACTGTGTCTCTGTGGCCACCAGGCCTGTTCTTCCTCTGTGCCTGCCTGCTGAGGACACCCCGTTATGGAGGATGGATGAACAAATGATTGAACAAATGAATAAGCGTGTGAGCAGGCGAGTGAGGAGGAGAAAGAAGCAGGCAGAGGCTCTGGGGTGGGTGGTCCCCCCGGCTGGCCCTCGGCCTGTCCCTCCCTGAGTGGCCTCTGGGTGGCAGCCGCGTGGCGCCGTCAGCTGAGGAGGGCTTGGGGCTGGGATGGGGCTGGGAAGGGGCCCCCAGCCGGGGTAAGGAGGGGGATAGGGCCCAGTGCAGCCTGGACAGATGGGTGCTGCCCAGCAGGACTGGGTGGGGGCTCCTTTATGCCTGGCCAGCCCTGGGTGAGGCCTTGGCCGAGACAGGATCAGGGTGATCAGGCTCGGCTTGGGAGGTGGCCTGTCCTAGTGGAGAGTCCTCCCCACCCCACCCGGCCTGCTGTGGGCCGTCTGCAAAAGGTGGCATTTTCCAGTTTGCTTGGGATGTGAATGGTCTGGCAAACACACAGCACCGCAGGTCTGGGGTCCAGACCCAGCCAGGCTGTCGCCCCGCAGAGGAGGAGCCCACAGAGCTTCAGTGGGAGGGTGGGCCAGGCCCACGCAGGACTAGAACTCGGGCTTCGGGTTTTTGGGGACTTGGCCAGCCCTGGGGCCAGGGGTGGGATCAGGTTCCCACAGGCCAGAGGGCCCCGCACGGTCACCACCACCACTGCCACCCAGTGCTGGGCGGGCACTCTGTGGACTCCACTTGGCACTGGGCGGATGGGTGAATCCAGAGTGAGATTGAGGGCCCCGTCTGCCCTATGGGGAGGGCACAGCAGGGGCAGGTGACTCGGGATGGCTGCAGGGTGATGTCTGCTTGAGCCTGGAAGGACAGGCAGACCACAGAGGATGGAGCCACAGCGCCTTCCACGGTATCCAACCCCACACTGGAGACAGAGGGCCGGGCTGGTGCCTAGACCGGGGGCCCATCTGTCCAGCCACGAGTGTCTGTCTGTCTGGGTTCCTGGTGGGGGAATGGGGAGTCTGCGGAAGGGGAGACCCCAGCAGCTTCAAGTGTGGAGGGGAGGTTCTGGCTGCCTCAAGTGAGTAACTTTTGGAGGTGATTGTGGGGCTTGGTTGGGACTTGGCAGAGCTCGGGGGGTGGGCACTGCAGGGTGTGGAGGAGGCAGAGAGTGAGGAGGCAGAGCGTGGAGAGGGGGCAGAGGGTGGGGAGGGGT
>NW_022444491.1:0-3212 GCF_009761245.1 Sapajus apella
CCTCCACCCCCCGAGTAGCTGGGATTACAGTGGTGCACCACCCTGCCAGGCTAATTTTTAGTAGAGACAGGGTTTCACCATGTTACCCAGCTACTCGGGGGGTGGAGGCAGGAGAATCGCTTGAACCTGGGAGGTGGAGGTTGCACTGAGCTGAGATAGCACCACTGCACTTTAGTCTGGGCAACAGAATGAGACTCCAACTCAAATTAAAAAAAAAAAATTCAGCTAAATGAATAATAAAGTCAACTAAATGAATTATGAATTTCTTTGTAACCTGCTTCCAAGCCAGCCAAACATTTTCAGAATTCCTGTCCGAAGCTACTTTATCAGCCCCTGAGGTAGGGTATTTTTATCTGAATCAGTAAGAATCCTAACCCTGAAGAGTAACCAGTATGTTACATTCAGGTTCAGGATCAAGGTCCTTAAACACACAGCAACACTGACATGGTACCAGGACACTAAAATATGAACCTCAAAAATGTCTGGATACATTCATCCTCACACATCTTCTAGGTTTAGGCCTCTCCTGTGTTAAAATAGGAGCCTTCTCTCCACCTGATATAGTCTCCAACAACAGCTACCATGACTTCATTTTCCTCACTCTGATAGCCACATTCCTTCCTTCCTTCTGCTTTCTCCTTCCTTCCTTCCTTCCTTCCTTGCTTCCTTCCTTCATTTCTTTCTTTCCTCCTTCCTCCCTTTCTTCCTTTTTTCTTTCTTTTCTTCTCTCCTCTCTCTCTCCCTCTTTCTTTCTTTCTTCCTTTCTCTCTCTTTCTAATAAGAGACAGGGTCCCACTATGTTGCCCAGGCTGGTCTCAAACTCCTGGCTTGAAGCAATCCTCCTGCCTCAGCCTCTTGAGTACCTGGGCTTACAGGTGTGCACCACCATGCCCAACTTGATGGCCAGATTTGTATTTTTATCTTTATTTTTTATTTTTTTGAGCTGGAGTCTTACTCTATCGCTCAGGCTGGAGTGCAGTGGTGCAATCTCGGCTCACTGCAACCACCATCTCCTGGGTTCAAGAGATTCTCCTGCCTCAGCCTCCCAAGTAGCTGGTATTACAGGTGCATGCCACCATGCCTGGCTAATTTTGGTATTTTTAGTAGAGACGGGTTTTCACCATGTTGGCTAGGGTGGTCTCCAACTCCTGACCTCAGGTGATCGGCTCACCTCAGCCTCCCAAAGTGCTGGGATTACAGGCATGAGCCACTGTGCCCAGCCTTGATGGCCAGAATTTTTACTCATCCCCATTTCCCTCATATTCAGTCCATTGCATTCTGGTTTTCTCCCAACCCAACTGCTATACTGGAAGCTCCTGCTCTAGTAACCAGGATCTTCACGTCATTGAATTCACTGGACATTTCAGTCCTCCTTTCTTTTTCAAAAACTTTTGTATTGGCACTGAGTCTCACACTATTGCTGAGGCTGGAGTGCAGTGGCATGGTCTCAGCTCACTACAACCACCACCTCCAAGAGGTTCTCTTGTCTCAGCCTCCTGAGTGCTGGGATTACATGTGCATGCCACCATGCCTGGCCAATTTTTGCGTTTTTAGTAGTGACAGGCTTTCACCATGTTGCCCAGGCTGGTCTTGAACTCCTGGGCTGAAGCCATTCACCTGCCTCAGCCCTGCAAAGTGCAGGGATTATAGGCATGAGCCACTGTGCTCAGCCTCCAGCCCTCCTTTTAAATGACAAGATTCACCACTTACATTTCCTTTTTCTGGAGACATTCTCTACCTTTGTATTCCATGATAACAAAAAAAATATTATTGTGGTTTGTCCTCTTTTATCAACTGCTTGTTTTAAATCTTTTAGGCTGGGCACGGTGGCTCTTGCCTATAATCCCAGTACTTTGGGAGGCCGAGGTGGGCAGATCATTTGCGATCAGGAGTTTGAGATCAGCCTGGGCAACATAGTGAAAGCCTATCTCTACTAAAACAAAAAATTAGCTGTGTGTGGTGGTGTGTGCCTGTGGTCCCAGCTACTCAGGAGGCCGAGGTGAGGCAGGAGGATCAGTTAAGCTTGGGAGACAGAAATTTGCAGTGAGCTGAGATCATGCCACTCTATTCATGTCTGGGTGACAGGGCAAGACTCTGTCTCAAAAAAAGAAAAGTGATTCCACAGAACCCAATGCTGCCTTATCATAACATTTACATAATTGTTGACTTATTCTGTTTATTTTCTTTTTATTTTTTTAAACAGAATCTCAGCTGGGTGCAGTGGCTCACACTTGTAATCCCAGCACTTTGGGAGGCTGAGGTGGGTGGATCACAAACTCAGGAGTTCGAGACCAACCTGGTCAACACAGTGAAACCCCATCTCTACTAACAATAGCTGGGGGTGGTGGCACACATGGGTGCAGTTAGCTGAGATCGTGCCACCGCATTCCAGCCAGGCAACAGAGCTAGACTCCATCTCAAAAACAACAACAAAAAAGGAATCTCACAGAATCTCACTCTGTTGCCCAGACTGGGGTACAGTGGTATGATCTTGCCTCACTGCAACCTCCACCTCCTGGGTTCAAGTGATTCTCCCTCCTTAGCTTCCCAAATGGCTAGGAATACAGGTACCACCATGCCCAGCTAATTTTTCTATTTTTAGTAGAGACAGGGTTTTGTAATTTTGGCCAGGCTGGTCTTGAACTCCCGACCTCAAGTGATCCTCCTGCTGTAGCCTCCCAAAGTGCTGGAATTACAGGTGTGAGCCACCACGTCCTGCCCTATTATCTCTTTCTAAATACTAATCTCTGCACCTGGAACATAGTAAGTATAAAATAAATATCTGTTGAGTAAACGAGTGAATATTGAATGAGCTGGTCCACAAGATAGAGGTAACTGAGCTTCAGTTAGGCTAATCCTAGTGCTTGTTATCATCCCATTGCTTTTTTAATTTAGGGAGATTTTGTGTCTCTTTAGGAGGATTCTGACCCCAAAGTAACATGCTGTAGAGTGTTTTATCAAAGACACTACTAGCCAAGCATGGTGGCTCACACCTGTAATCCCAGCACTTTGGGAGGCTGAGGCTGGTGGATTACAAGGTCAGGAGATCAAGACCATCCTGGTCAACATGGTAAAACCCCATCTCTACTTAAAATACAAAAATTAGCTGGGTGTGGTGGCAGTTCCCTGTAATCTCAGCTACTCAGGAGACTGAGGCAGGAAAATCACTTGAACCCAGAAGGTGGAGGTTGCAGTGAGCCAAGACCATGCCA
>NW_022444492.1:0-3212 GCF_009761245.1 Sapajus apella
TTATGGGATTCATCAATTGAGGCTGATTATTCTAGTGATGAGAATGTGCTCTCTCAAAATGATTTTACTTCAGTTATTTAAAAGTTTTGATCAAGTGTTGCCTTAAAGGGGGAAAAGATGAAATTAACACCCTTACTCACTTTCTACTCTCTCAATATTCCTTGGATTTAGTTTTCATAGTTTTTTTCTACTGACATTATTTTTCTTCTCAAAATGTTACTTTATTTTCTTGCAGAAATTTTTGTTAGGTAATGTGAATAATTCAGTTAAGATGCATGAAATTATTTAAATAGCTTAAGGATATAAACTACCAGCATTAAAATATATACCAGGAATGATTTCTGGCAATGTTAAAATTACTGTTATGGTACATACACTTAAAATCTTTTTAGTGGCTGTGAGTTTATCATTTTACCCTCACTTGTTTTACCTGATTGAACATGAAATTATATGCCTCCATTTAAAAAATAATAGAGATTTGTAGCATTTGGCTTGAACTAATTTCCCCCAGTTTTGTTTTGTTTTTTTTTGTTGTTGTTTTTTTTTTTTTTAATAAAGACGGGGTTTCACCATGTTGGTCAGGCTGGTCTTGAGCTCCCGACCTCAAGTGATCCTCCCTCCTTGGCCTCCAAAGTGCTTGGATTACAGGCTGAGCCACCGCGCCCGGCCTACTTCTTTATCTTAATTAATTAAGACCAAGGAAAAACTCTAATACCAGGGTGTAATGTATATAAGAAAACCTTCTAAAAAACAAGCCAGTCATATTATAACTAGATGCTTCTTGAGTACCTAAATCTTCAACTAAATTTAAATGTTTTTCAAAACAAGTGGACTATAAGATGCTTACTATCAGCATTACAGTCATAAGAAAGAAAGAAATGAAAAATGGTTTTATTCCCCCAAGAGTTACTTAGTATATCATATTATTGATGTAGACATAAAACTTTGGGTACCATACTTGAAGCCTTTAATGGGATATTTTGTGATAGATAAAGCCAGTGATTGAATTATCTTTTTCTCTACACAGAAAAATAAACTATAAAAACCTTCTGTAATATATATCATTTTCCCCATTTATCTCACTTTATAGTTACCAAACTGTTCATCACATAGTAATTCAGCTTGCTTCCATTTTGGATAATGATGTCTAAACTCCATCACTGTTTGAATAACTAAAATAAGCTACTCAATTTAAATAAACCATCTTGAAAAAGATTGCACTTCTGAGATATATTGATTTCTAGCTATAGAATATTTTAATGGCTGTTTTTATAATATATTTTATTATAACAATATATGACAAATACTAAAATAAAACTGTATCTGTAATAAATATAAAATACAAAATATGAATGAATATGACAAAAAAAAGATGACTTTAAAATTGGTGGGCTTTAATTTGGGAAAGTAAGAGAGTCTACTAAAAGGCACCAAAACTGTGTTCCGGATGAATTTTAAAAGTCAAAGGAGCATAGAGACCAAAATATTCATCAAAAATTTTATTAAATGTGACAAAATATTTATAGAAATTTTTAAATGTGCCCTTATTCTCGTCTCCTGAATTATATAGACTTATCCATCCACTCATAGTAGCCAGGAAAGCTGTGGGTCCCTCCACTAGTTCTCTTGCCTCTCTCAACTCTAAGGCAGTGAAGAGCAGGACAATCTCCTGACAAGCACATCCACAGGAGGAAGAAGAGTGGGGTGGAGTTTCTCATGGGCAGCCTCTTTCCTACACTAAGCCTTTCTGTTAACTCACTGCAGCTCTGTGGGCCATCAAACACATGGTAACAGTGAGGACGGTTTGCAGAAAATACTTTCTTATGTACAGGAATACAGGAAAAATGTTCTGTTTTCTGAATATTTACATACATATTGTCTATTTGATCCTGAAATAAGTTTTGGATATATATATATATATATATGTGATATATATAATATATATGTGATGTATATATATAATATATACATCACATATATACATCACATATATATATTATATATATATCACATTATAATATATATTATATATATATCACATATATATGATACCACATATATGTGATGTATATGATATGTATGGAACACTTTCATACATATGAAACACTTTATATGTGTATCAGAGATATATGATATCACATATATCTAATATAGATCACATATATGTGATATGTATATTTGGTCATATATATATAACAAAACTTATTTCAGGATCAATTAGATAATATAATAAGATTTGTTAATTTAGAAAAACTTTGAAGAATAGTTTTTATTCTAGGCAACATAAAAGCAAGTTCCGTTTGACCACTGTTATTGAATGCACAATTTAAAAAGCTATAATTAAATTTTTAGCAGGAATAGTTAACACATACTTTGTTTAGTTGCACACCCTTTTAATTTTTTTCTGAAAGTGTTTCTTAAGATAATGTATCTCTTGATTACTATATGGCTAAAATTAAGAATTTTTTAGATATTTAATTTTGTTTCAATACAAAAATATTTTCTCCATTGCTGGAATAAAAAAATACATGGTCAATGTACAAAATATTTTTAACTTCAATAGTAATTTAAAATAATGTACACTACATCAATTATCACATAGTATGTGTGCATGTGTGTAAAACTATGTCTACAATGTAGTTCGCTTATCTCAAAAGTTTTATAAAATATTGTGCGTGTGTGTGTGTGTGTGTCTTTTAAAAAGCATAAGTCAGAAGTTAGTAAGATGCAATATGGATAAAATGTCAATTAGATTTTTTATATAAATTTATATAAATTTTCTATATAGATTTAAAATATAATCCACTGTTCTGAGAAATCAGCTTTAAAAAATAATAGCAGGAGTTTGTAACTATATGTACCAAAAATGTTTTTAAAAATACCTGTTAGGCCGGGCACGGTGGCTCACGCCTGTAATCCTAGCACTTTGGGAGGCCAAGGTGGGTGGATCACCTGAGGTCAGGAGTTCAAGACCAGCCTGGCCATCATGGTGAAACAGCATCTTTTAAAAAAAAAAGAAAAAAATACTTGTTATATCATTGTAAACAGCTCCAAAATTGGAAGTAACTTAATTGCATTTCACTTGAGGTAGATTCATTGCCACTTAACCTCAGAGCTGTTTCCAGTCCCTGTATTTTGATGTTGTTGTACTACTATAGAGAGTAGCATGTTACCTTCAAATTTGCTTCAAAATTATATAGTCTTTTCTTGGG
>NW_022444493.1:0-3211 GCF_009761245.1 Sapajus apella
CTCTGGAATATCCAAAAGAACTTTTAGAAGAAATGTGTTTCTAACTCCCTGAAATTAAACATAGATGCAAATTCCTAAGGTGAGCGAACACAAAGCAGAGCAGTTTGAATGAGATGTTTTTCCTGTGTATTAAACGCAGTCTTACTGCCAGTTCTTATATGCCTGCATATGGCTGGAAATATCTGTATCCAGATTCTCCAAAGAAATGATTTCTGTACTGCTGCACAAACACATCAGTTTAACACTGTGAGTTGATTGTACAGATTGACAACCATTCTGCTAGATAGCTCCGTTTTTGTTTTAGAGCAAGATATTTCTCATTACATCCTATAGTCTAATTCACTCTGGAATATCCAAACGCAGATTATAAAAGAAACGTGTTTCTAACTCGCTGAATCTAAACATAGAGGCAACGTCCTAAGGTGAGCGAACACAAAGCAGAGCAGTTTGAAATAGACGTTTCTCCTTTATTTTAAATGCAGTCTTACTGCAAGTTCTTATATGCCTATAAATAGGTGGAAATATCTGTTTTCATATTCTCCAAAGAAAGGATTTCCGAACTGCTGCACACACAGATCACTTTAACTCTGTAAGTTGATACTTCACCTTAACAACCATTATGCTAGATAGCTATGTTTTTGTTTTAGAGCAAGATATTTCTCATTACAGTCTATAGCCTCATTCACTCTGGAATATCCAAACGCAGCTATTAGAAGAAACGTGTTTCTAACTCGCTGAATCTAAACAAAGATGCAACTTCCTAAGGTGAACGAACACTAAGCAGAGCAGATTGAACTAGACGTTTCTCCTGTGTTTCAAACGCAGTGTTGCTGCTCGTTGTTATGTGCCTGTATACGGCTGGAAATATCTGTTTACAGATTCTCCAAAGAAAGGTTTTCTGAACTGCTGCACACACATATTAGTTTAACTCTGTAAATTGATTCTACGGCTTAACAACTATTCTCCTAGAGAGCTGCGTTTTTGTTTTAGAGCAATATATTTCTCATTACTGACTATAGTCTCAGTCACTGCAGAATATCAAAACGCAGCTTTTAGAAGAAGCTTGTTTCTAACTCGCTGAATCTAAACATAGATGCAACTTCTTAAGGTGAACGAACACAAAACAGAGCAGTTTGAAACAGACGTTTCTCCTGTGTTTTAATCACAGTCTTCCTGCTAGGTCTCATATGCCTGTATATGGCTGGAAATATCTGTTTCCATATTCTCCAAAGAAAAGGTTTCTGAACTGCTGCTCTCACACATCAGTTTAACTCTGTAAGTTGATTGCAGAGCTTGACAACGATTCTGCTAGATACCTGCTTTTTTGTTTTAGAGCAAGATATTTGTCATTACACCCTATAGTCTCATTCACTCTGGAATATCCAAACGCAGCTATTAGAAGAAATGTGTCTCTAACTCGCTCAATCTGAACATACAGCCAGCTTCCTAAGGTGAACGAACACAAAGCAGAGCAGTTTGATATAGGCGTTTCTCCTGTGTTTTAATCGTAGTCTTACTGCTAGTACTCCTATGCCTGTATATGACTGAAAATATCTGTTTCCAGATTCTCCAAAGAAAGGATTTCTCAACTGATGCACACACACATCAGTTTAACTCTTTGAGTTGAATCTACTGCTTAACAACCATTCTGCTATATAGCTGCATTTTTCGTTTAGATCAATAGATTTCTCATTACAGCCTATAGTCTCAGTCACTCTGGAATATCCAAACGCAGATTTTAGAAGAAACGTGTTTGTAACTGGCTGAATCGAAACACAGATGCAACTTCCTTAGGTGAGCAAACACGAAGCAGAGCAGTTTGAACTCGACGTCTCTCCTGTGTTTTAAACGCAGTCTTACTGCCAGTTCTTATATGCCTGTATATGGCTGGAAATACATGTTTCCAGATTCTCCAAAGAAACGATTTCTGAACTGCTGCACACGCACATCAGTTTAACTTTGTAAGTTGATTGTACAGATTGACAACCATTCTGCTAGATAGCAGCGTTTTTCTTTTAGAGCAAGTTATTTCTCATTACATTCTATAGTCTAATTCACTCTGGAGTATCCAAACGCTGATTATAAAAGAAAGGTGTTTCTTAGTCGCTGAATCTAAACATAGAGGCAACTTCCTAAGGTGAATGAACACAAAGCAGAACAGTTTGAAATGGACGTTTCTCCTGTGTTTTGAATGCAGTCTTACTGCAAGTTCTTATATGCCTGTATATGGCTGGAAATATCTGTTTCCAGATTCTCCAAAGAAAGGATTTCTGAACTCCTGCACACAGACATCACTTTATCTCTGTAAGTTGATTCTTCAACTTAACAACTCTTCTGCTAGATAGCTGCGTTTTTGTTTTAGAGCATTATATTTCTCATTGCAGCCTACAGTCTAAGTCATCTGTAATATCCAAACGCAGCTTTTACAAGAAACGTGTTTCTAACTCGCTAAATCTAAACATAGTGCCAATTGCTAAGGTAAGTGAACACAAAGCAGAGTAGTTTGAACTAGACGTTTCTCCTGTATTTTAAACGCAGTCTTACTGCTGGTTCTCATATGCCGGTATATGCCTGGAAATATCACTTTCCAGATTCTCCAAAGAAAGCATTTCTGACTTCTGCACACACACATCAGTTTAACTCTGTAAGTTGATTGTACAGCTTAACATCAATTCTGTTAGATAGCTGCGTTTTTGTTTTATAGCAAGATATTTCTCATTACAGCCTGTACTCTCAGTCACTCTGGAATATCCAAAAGAACTTTTAGAAGAAATGTGTTTCTAACTCGCTGATTCTAAACATAGAGGCAAATTCCTAAGGTGAGCGAATACAAAGCACAGCAGTTTGAACGAGATGTTTCTCCTGTGTTTTAAAGGCAGTCTTATTCCTAGAACTGTTAGAAGAAATCTGTTTCTAACTCGCTGAATCTAAACATAGATGCAAATTCCTAAGGTGAGCGAATACAAAGCAGAGCAGATTGAACGAGATGTTTCTCCTGTGTTTTAAATGCAGTCTTACTGCTAGTTCTTATATGCCTGTATATGGCTGGAAATATCTGTTTCCAGACCTCAAAAGAAAGCATTTCTGAACTGCTGCTCTCACACATCAGTTTAATTCTGTAAGTTGATTGCAGAGCTTGACAACGATTCTGGTAGATACCTGCTTTTTTGTTTTTGAGCAAGATATTTCTCATTAGAGCCTATAGTCTCAT
>NW_022444494.1:0-3211 GCF_009761245.1 Sapajus apella
TCCCTCTTTTTGGGTTGTTTGGAATAGTTTCAGAAGGAGTGGTACCAGCTCCTCTTTGCAAGTCTGGTAGAATTCGGCTATGAATCCATCTGGACATGGGCTTTTTTTGGTTGGTAGGCTATTAAGTCCTGCCTCAATTTCAGCTCTTGTTATTGGTCTAGTCAGGATTTCAACTTCTTCGTGGTTTAGGCTTGGGAGGGTGCCGGTGTCCAGGAATTTATCAATTTCTTCCAGATTTACTGGTTTACGTGCATAGAGTTGTTTGTAGTAATCTCTGATGGTAGTTTGTATTTCTGTGGAATCGGTGGTGAGATGCCCTTTATCATTTTTTATTTTATCTCTTTTCTTTTTTATTAATCTGGTTAGCGGTCTATTTTGTTGATCTTTTCAAACAAACAGCTCCTGGATTTATTGAATTTTTGAAGAGTTTTTTGTGTCTCTATCTCCTTCAGTTCTGCTCTGATCTTAGTTATTTCTTGTCTTCTGCTAACATTTGAGTTTTTTTTAATCTTCTCCTCTAGCTCTTTCAATTTTGACAATAGGTTGTTGATTTTAGATCTTTCCTTGCTTCTCATGTGGGCAATTACTGCTATAAATTTTCCTCTAGACACTGCTTTAAATGTGTCGCAGAGATTCTAGTATATTGTGTCTTCGTTCTCGTTGGTTTTGAAGAACATGTTTATTTCTGCCTTCATTTCATTGTTTATCCAGTCGACATTCAGGAACCGGTTATTTAGTTTCCACGAAGTTGTGCGGTTCTGAGTTAGTTTCTTAATCCTGAGTTCTAATTTGATTGCACTGTGGTCTGAGAGACTGTTTGTTATGACTTCCATTCTTTTGCATTTGCTGAGGAGTGATTTACTTCCGATTATGTGGTCAATTAGGTATGATGTGGTGCTGAAAACAATGTACATTCTGTGGATTTGGGGTGGAGAGTTCTGTAGATGTCGATTAGATCTGCTTGGTCCAGATATGAGTTCAAATCCTAGACATCCTTGTTAATTTTCCGTCTCCTTGATCTCTCTAACCAATCCTATTCAATATAGTATTGAAAGTTCTAACCAGAGCAATCAGGAAAGAAAAAGAAATAAAGCATATTCAGTTAGGAAAGGAGGAAGTCAAATTGTCTCTGTTTGCAGATGACATGATTGTATATTTAGAAGACACCATTGTCTCAGCCCAAAATCTCCTTAAACTGATAAGCAACTTCAGCAAAGTCTCAGGATACAAAATCAACGTGCAGAAATCACAAACATTCTTATACACCAATAAAAGACTAACAGAGAGCCAAACCAAGAGTGAACTCCAATTCACAATTGCTACAAAGAGAATAAAATACCTAGGAATACACCTAACAAAGGATGTAAAAGACCTCTTCAAGGAGAACTACAAACCACTGCTCAAAGAATAAGAGAGGACACAAACAGATGGGAAAACTTCCATGCTCATGGTTAGGAAGAATCAGTATTGTGAAAATGGCCATACTGCCCAAAGTAATTTATAGATTCAATGCTATCACCATCAAGCTACCAATGACCTTCTTCACAGAACTGGAAACAACTGCCTTAAACTTCATATGGAACCAAAAGAGAGCCCACATAGCAAAGACAGGCCTAAGCAAAAAGAACAAAGCTGTAGGTATCACACTACCTGACTTCAAACTATACTACAAGGCCATGGTAATCAAAACAGCATGGTACTAGTACCAAAACAGAGATATAGACCAATGGAACAGAACAGAGGCCTCGGAGGCAACGCTACACATCTACAAACATCTGATCTTTGATGAACCTGACAAAAACAAGCAATGGGGAAAGGATTCCCTGTTTAATAAATGGTGTTGGGAAAACTGACTACCGATGTGCAGAAAGCAGAAACTGGACCCCTTCCTGACACTTTACACTAAAATTAACTCCAGATGGATTAAAGACTTAAACATAAGGCCTAACACCATAAAAACCCTAGAAGAAAACCTAGGCAAAACCATTCAGTACATAGGCATAGGCAAGGAATTCATGACTAAAACACCAAAAACCTTAAAAGCCAAAATACGCAAATGGGATCTAATCAAACTCCAGAGCTCTGTACA
Source organism: Sapajus apella (assembly GCF_009761245.1). Taxonomy (NCBI): domain Eukaryota; kingdom Metazoa; phylum Chordata; class Mammalia; order Primates; family Cebidae; genus Sapajus; species Sapajus apella. The sequence continues at coordinate 2,090 of NW_022444494.1, forward strand.
GCAAAAGAAACAATCATTAGAGTGACCTGGCAACTAACAGAATGGGAAAAAACTTTTGCAATCTACCTATCTGACAAAGGGCTAATATCCAGAATCTACAAAGAACTAAAACAGATTTACAAGAAAAAAACAAACAAACCCATTCAAAAGTGGGCAAAGGATATGAACAGACACTTTTCAAAAGAAGATATTTACAAAGCCAACAAACATATGAAAAAATGTTCAACATCACTGGTCACTAGAGAAATGCAAATCAAAACAACAATGAGACACCATCTCACACCAGTTAGAATGGAGAGCATTAAAAAATCTGGAGACAACAGATGCTGGAGAGGATGTGGAGAAATAGAAACACGTTTACACTGTTGGTGAGAGTGTAAATTAGTTCAGCCATTGTGGAAGACAGTGTGGTCATTCCTCAAGGATCTAGAAATAGAAATTCCATTTGACCCAGCAATCCCATTACTGGGTATATACCCAAAGGATTATAAATTGTTCTATTATAAAGACACATGCACACGCATGTACATTGCGGCACTATTTACAATAGCAAAGACCTGGAACCAACCCAAATGCCCATTGACGATAGACTGGATAAGGAAAATGTGGCACATATATACCATGGAATACTATGCATCCAAAAAAACCAATGAGTTCCATCCTTTGTAGGGACATGGATGAATCTGGAAACCATCATTCTCAGCAAACTGACACAAGAACAGAAAATCAAACACAACATATTCTCACTCATAGGTGAGTGTTGAACAATGAGAACACATGGACACAGGGATGGGAGCATCACATATTGGGGTCTGTTGGAGGGGGTAGGGGAGGGACAGTAGGGTATGGGGAGGTTGGGGAGGCATAACACGGGGAGAAATGCCAGATATAGATGACACGGGGAATGGAGGCAGCAAACCACCTTGCCATGTATGTACCTATGCAACAATCCTGTGTGATCTGCACATGTACCCCTGAACCTAAAGTACAATGAAAAAAAATTTTTTTAAAAAGTCTATAGGAGGGACTCTTTAAGCATTCTAACCATAAATAGTTCTAATCAACTAAATTATAATTAATATATATATTTCCCAAGAGAATAGAATTGAAAAAGGCTTTCTT
>NW_022444495.1:0-3211 GCF_009761245.1 Sapajus apella
GTGGGGCAGAGTGGAAAGATGTAGCAGTCTTAACCAATTGTGATTCAAGTTCTTTTATTTTATTAAATTTTGAGAAAATGTATGACCATCTGAACATTTTGTAGAACCCTTCTCAGGGCCTTGAAGAGGGTCCCGATGCCTCCACTTTGCCAGGATTGCAGCCCTATCTGAAGAGCAGAGAACAAAGGAGTGTGATTCCCTTAAGAAACTTTGGATATTATGTCATTGGGGGATAGAAGTTGGCTCTTCACACACATGTTAGTACTGAAAATAAAAAGGATATGCACAGAGGAAACTGCTTGTGGATGTAAGTCATCTTCCATGTGTCTGGCACCCCCAGGCACTGGTCACTCCCTGCAGGGCCTGGCTCCAGCCACACGACACTCTCACGAGCCTTCTGCATGCTCAGGACATAGTTGCATCTGATTTCTCTAAGAACCTGTCACTGGGAGGGGGGAGAATGACAACAATGAGCAAAGCACATTAATTTTGTTATTAAATGAAATAGATTTGACTTAGGGAAAATGTGGTTATACAGCACATGGTTACAACTACATTTTTAGACACCCTGAAAGAAAATGTAGGAAGTACACTCAAATATGCTAACTATAGATGCCTTTGGGTGTTAGAACCATGGATAATTTTTTTGAACTTCCCCCTCACATTTTCTTTAATAAGCATACATCTTTAAAATGGAAAGTGAATTTCAAAAAGTGTTTTTAAAAAGTGCATTAAATTCATATATATAGATATACACAGGTAGACATATTAATTAATGCAAGCAATGTGCAGTAATCTAGAGCCATTTGAAACTTCCCAAGGCTTCCAGTAAGACTATTTCACATGGCAGCTATTACCAGTGTGATATGAGAATCTGAGAATCCATTAATCCTACTTTTGAAAGGGACTTTGTACTAGTTATCTATTGCTGCATCACAAATTACCCCAAACTCTCGAAGCTTAAAACAATAAACATTTATTATTTCACACAGTTTCTGAAGGTTAGGAACCTAGAAGTGACTTAGCTGAGTGTCTCAGGCTCAGGGTCTCTGAAGGAATTATAGTCAAGCTATGAGCAGTCATCTGAGGTTTATCTAGGGCTGGAGCATCTACTTCCAAGATGGTCATCCAAGTAGCTATTGGCAAAAGTCCTCACTGCCTTGCCACATGGGCCTCTCCATGGGGCTACCTGACTGTCTTCACAACACAGCATCTGGCTTCCACTGGATGGAATGATGTGCATGTGTATGAGAAACAGAGAGAGGAGCCACAACGCCTTTTGTGATCTAACCTAGGAAAAGTCATACCATCATTTCTGCCGTATTCACAGACCAATCCTGCAGTGTGGGAGAGGACTACACATATCCAAGACGGGGATCATTAGAGGCCCTTCAACACCATTGTGTCCAATCCTCATTGGAGTCCGGAGAAACTAAAATTTTTCCATAAAGCAAGAAGTATTGAGATTGTTAGGCAAAGTCATTTAAACCTATCAAGCAAATAGGTATTTGAATCCTATTTTATATTCTGACTCAGCAGAAATATCTTTTCTGAAAACAATGTTTTAAAGATTATGAGTGTAATGTGACTTTAAAATGTTAATTGGTTTTTACTTCTTGGAAAGTTACACGATTTTATTTCTTGTTGCCCAGGCTAGAGTGCAATGGTGTGACCTCAGCTCACTGTAACGACTGTGTTAACTGCATGGATTTAATTTTTGTCTTATACTTATTTGGACACTTTCCCTGGATTCCGATTTTCCATATGTTTCTAGGTTTATGTTATGTTATTATTTTTTTTTAAAGAGTGTCTCCCTCTATTGCCCAGGCTGGAGTGCAATGGTGCAATCTCAGCTCACCGCAACCTCTGCCTCCTGGATTCAAGTGACCGTTATGCCTCAGTCTCTTGAGTAGCTGGGATTACAAGCATGCACCACCACATCCAGCTAATTATCATATTTTCAGTAGAGACAGGATTTCACCATGTGGCCCAGGCTGGTCTGAAACCTTTGACCTCAAGTGATCTGCCTGCCTCAGCCTCCCAAAGTGCTGGGATTACAGGCATGAGTCACTGCACCTGGCTGGATTTATGTTATTCTACCACATACTCTTTTTTTTTCTTTTTTTTTGGGGCGGGGGGATGGAGTCTCACTCTGTCACCAAGCTGGAGTGCAATGGTGCAAACTTGGCTCACTACAACCTCTGACCCCCTGGTTCAAGACAGTCTCCTGCCTCAGCCTCCTGAGTATCTGGGACTATAGGCATAAGCCAGCTAATTTTATTTTTAGTAGAGACGGAATTTCATCATGTTGGCCAGTTTCGTCTCAATTTCCTGACCTCATGATCTGCCCCCCTCAGTCTCCCAAAGTGCTGGGATTACTTGCATAAGCCACCGCACCTGGCCTTAAAGTTTTAATTTTTGAAACATTTTAATGATTTACATGTTCAAAAAATAAGATTAAAATGTTTTTTTCTATCCTCAAATACAAAATTATATACAAACAGATAAAAATGAATCTGATTGTATAGAATATTGATATAACTATACAGAAGAAAAAAATATAAGAAATGTTTAACACAGTGCTGTCATTGTACACTCTAAGGACAAAAGGGACCATAGAAAACAATCTCATGCATCACTTAGAAAGTTTGATTTTAGTTCAGATATTGTTACTACAATTCCAAAATATACATTTAGTGTATATTTAGCGTTAATCATTGATGTTGCTGGGGTAGTGACCAGGGTGCTAACTCTGGAAGAAAGGAGGTAAAAATACACAACTGGTGAAGGAAAAAAGAAATCCACTGGTGTTTAAAAGTAGGTGTGTGTGTGTGTGTGTGTGTGTGTGTGTGTGTGTGTGTGTGTTTCAGTTGAGCTTTGTTGCTAAGTACTACTTCCTACTGAAATTTTTCGTTTGAGAAACTTCTGATCCAATGACTGGGGCAGGGCAAGTATAGGTAAACCTGCACCAGCAGGGAGCAGTGGCTCATGCCTGTAATCCCCAGAGGTGGGTGGACCACTTGAGGCCAGGAGTTCGAGACCAACCTGGCCAAAATGGTGACACCCCATCTCTTCTAAAAATGTAAAAATTAGCTGGGCATGGTGGCACACACCTCTAATCCCAGCTACTTGGGAGGTTGAGGTAAGAGAATCGCTTGAACCCAGGAGGCAGAGGATACAGTGAGCCAAGATCATGCCACTGCACTGCAGC
>NW_022444496.1:0-3210 GCF_009761245.1 Sapajus apella
ATCAGAAACATCTTTCTCTAAAACAAAAACGCAGCTATCTAGCAGAATGGTTGTCAAGCTGTAAAATCATCTTAGGTAGGTAAATTGATGTGTGTTTGCAGCGCTTCTGAAATCTTATGTTTGGGGAATCTGGAAACAGATATTTCCAGCCTTAACCAGGCATTTAAGACCTAGCAGTAAGACTGCGTTTAAAACACAGGAGAAACGACTAGTTCAAACTGCTCTGCTTTGTGTTCATTCACCTTACGAAGTTTCATCTATGTTTGGATTCAGCGAGTCAGAAACACGTTTCTTCTAAAAGCTGCGTTTGGATATTCCAGAATGACTGAGACTAAAGGCCGTAATGAGAAATATCTTGCTCTAAAACAAAAATGCAGCTATCTAGCAGAATTGTTGTCAAGCTGTACAATCAACATACAGAGTTAAACTGATGTGTTTTTGCAACAGTTCAGAAATCCTTTGCTTCTAGAATTTGGAAACAGATAATTCCAGCCATATACAGGCATAGGAAGCTACCAGTAAGACTGCATTTAAAACACTAGAGAAACGTCTATTTCAAACTGCTCTGCTTTGTGTTTGTTCACCTTATGAAGTTGCATCTATGTTTAGATTCAGCGAGTTAGAAACACGTTTCTTCTAAAAGCAGCATTTGGATATTCCATTGTGAAAGAGCCTGCAGGCCGTAATCAGAAATATCTTGCTCTAAAACAAAAACGCAGCTATCTAGCAGAATTGTTGTCAAGCTGTGAAATTATCTTGTGGAGTTAAATTGATGTGTGTGTAGAGGTACTGAAATCTTTTCTTTGGGGAATCTGGAAACAGATATTTCGAGCCTTACCCAGGCATTTAAGACCTAGCATTAAGAGTGCGATTAAAACACAGGAGAAACGTCTAGTTCAAACTGCTCTGCTTTGTGTTCGTTCACCTTAGGAAGTTGCATGTATGTTTAGATTCAGCGAGTTAGAAATACGTTTCTTCTAAAAGCTGCGTTTGGATATTCCGGAATGACTGAGACTAAAGGCCGTAATGAGAAATATCTTGCTCTAAAACAAAATCGCTGCTATCAAGAAGAATGGTTGTCAAGCTGTACAATCTTCTTACAGAGTTAAACTGACGTGTAAGTGCAGTAGTTCAGAAATCCTTTCATTGGAGGATCTGGAAACAGATATTTCCAGCCATATACAGGCTTATAAAAACTAGCAGTAAGACTGCGTGTAAAATACAGGAGAAACATCTAGTTCAAACTGCTCTGCTTTGTGTTCGTTCACCTTAGGAAGTTGCCTCTATCTTTTGATTCAGCGAGTTAGAAGCACGTTTCTTCTAAAAGCAGCGTTTGTATATTCCAGTGTGAAAGAGTCTGTATGCCGTAATCAGAAACCTCTTGCTCTAAAACAAAAACGCAGCTATCTAGCAGAATGGTTGTCAAGCTGTACAATCAACCGACAGAGTTTAACTGATGTGTGTTTGCAGCAGTTCAGAAATCCTTTGCTTCGAGAATCTGGAAACAGATATTTCCACCCATATACAGGCATATGAGAACTACCAGTAAGACTGCGTTTAAAACACTGGAGAAACGTCTATTTCAAACTGCTCTGCTTTGTGTTCGTTCACCTTAGGAAGTTGCATTTATGTTTAGATTCAGCGAGTTACAAACACGTTTCTTCTAAAAGCTGCGTTTGGATATTCCAGAATGACTGAGACTAAAGGCCGTAATCAGAAATATATTGCTCTAAAACAAAAACGCAGCTATAGAGCAGAATGGTTGTCAAGGTGTACAATCTTCTTACAGAGTTAAAGTGACATGTGTGCGCAGTACTTCAGAAATCCTTTCGTTGGAGAATCTGGAAACAGATATTTCCAGCCATATACAGGCTTATAAGAACCAGCAGTAAGACTGCGTTTAAAAAACAGGAGAAACATCTACATCAATCTGCTCTGCGTTGTGTTCGTTCACCTTAGGAAGTTGCATCTATGTTTAGATTCAGCGAGTTAGAAACACGTTTCTTCTAAAAGCAGCGTTTGCATATTCCAGTGTGAAAGATCCTGTAGGCCGTAATCAGAAACATTTTGCTCTAAAACAAAAACGCAGCTATCTAGCAGAATGGTTGTCAAGTTGTACAATCAACATACAGAGTTAAAGTGACGTGTGTTTGCAGCAGTTCAGAAATCCTTTGCTTTGAGAATCTGGAAACAGATGTTTCCAGCCATATACAGGCATATGAGAATTACTAGTAACACTGTGTTTAAACCACTGGAGAAACGTCTATTTCAAACTGCTCTGCTTTGTGTTCGTTCATCTTAGGAAGTTGCCTCTATGTTTAGATTCAGCGAGTTAGAAAAACGTTTCTTCTCAAATCTGCGTTTGGATATTCCAGAGTGACTGAGACTAAAGGCTATAATGAGAAATATCTTGCTCTAAAACAAAAACGCAGCTGTCTAACAGAATGTTTGTCAAGCTGTAAAATTATATTATGGAGATAAATTGATGTGTGTGTGCAGAGGTTCTGAAATCTTTTCTTTGGGGAATCTGGCAACAGATGTTACCAGCCTTACCCAGGCATTTGAGACCTAGCAGTAAGACTGCGTTTAAAACACAGGAGAAACGTGTAGTTCAAAGTGCATTGCTTTGTGTTCGTTGACCTTAGGAAGTTGCATCTATGTTTAGATTCAGCGAGTTAGAAACACGTTTCTTCTAAAAGCTGCGTTTGGATATTCCAGAATGACTGAGACTAAAGGCCGTAATGAGAAATATCTTGCTCTAAAACAAAAACGCAGCTATCTAGCAGATTGGTTGTCAAGGTGTACAATGTTCTTACAGAGTTAAACTGACGTGTGTGTGCATTAGTTCTGAAATCCTTTCGTTGGAGTATCTGCAAACAGATATTTCCAGCCTTACCCAGGCATTTAAGACCTAGCAGTAAGACTGCGTTTAAAACCCTGGAGAAACGTCTAGTTCAAACTTCTCTGCTTTGTGTTCGTTCAACTTAGGAAGTTGCGTCTATGTTTAGATTCACCGAGTTAGATACACGTTTCTTCTAAAAGCAGCATTTGTATATTCCACTGTGAAAGAGCCTGTAGGCCGTAAACAGAAACATCTTGCTCTAAAACAGAAACGCATCTATCTAGCAGAGTGGTTGTCACGCTCTTCCATCAACTTAAAGAGTTAAACTGATGTGTCTGTGCAGCGGTTCCGAAATCCTTTCTTTGGAG
>NW_022444497.1:0-3210 GCF_009761245.1 Sapajus apella
ATCATCATGCCTGTGAACAAACCAGCAAAAGAGTAATATGGCTTTGAGCGAATATCTTGATTTCTCCTTAGAGAACAAGGTGGGCAGGGGTTGGTGGGGTGATGTTGATCTGCAATTTACTTTTTAGTTCTAAATGGCTGTTATTCCAGGGTAGGGGTCAGTAAACCGCTGACTAAATCTTATCCTCCACCTGTTTTTGTGAATAAAGTTTTATTGAAACATAGCCATGCCCATTTATTTACATACTGACTGTGGCTTCTTTCATGCAACAGTGGCAGAGTTGAGTGGCTGCTTATGGGTCATGAAACCTAAAACATTTTTACTATTTAATGCTTTGCGGAAAAGTTTGCAGACTCCTGTTTGGGAAATAGAGGAGAATTAACACATTTATTTATAAACTCTTTTCTAGTTGGGAATAAATGAGAATGCTTTATCTTTCTGTAGAGGATTGCTGTAGGAATGAATTATTATAGGGGAACCTAGGTATACTGCTTTAGTTAGTATGTGAGGGTCTGCTGCCTGCCAAGCATAAAGAAATTCACATTTGTTTGGGAACAAGTCTCTTTACTTGTGGTTTTAAAATGAAGGGAACGCCTTAGAAGTCGAATTAGTCTTGCGAGAAAAATTTAGTTCTTAATTTTCTGATACCAAGATCATGGATCTCAACCCAAAAGGCTTAAGATTGTTAGGGGGCCAACTGTTTAGTCAGGTAGAGAACTCTCCTTTTTAAAATTGTGCTGTCTCCATCTAGGCATCTTTGTATTTAACTCAACTTGGCAGAACTATTGCAGGCAGTAGTTCCAATGCTGTACATCAGACATCTTGTGAAGGACTGTTCTCCAGCAAATTAGAGCTGTCTTTGAGAGGAGTGCCTTCTAAATGAGCCCTGTGAGGAAAGTCTTCCCTTGTGAGTGGAGTGCCAGGTCTTGAGAAGGGACCAAGTCATCTGAGTGATTGATAATTGCTACTAGCACATGAAGCATTGCAATCTGTACATAGGTTGTGGGAAACATGTTTAAACATCCAGTATGTCTGAATTCTGAGAAGTCCCTAAAACGCTTCCTGTAATATCCTAATAATTCTTTGTTTCTGGTGTTTTTGGGATCGTGGGATGAGAGTAGGTAAATGATATTTTTGTATTATGGTTTTGTTTTAATTTATTTTGCTTAAGTTTAAGGATAGGCTCAGTTGACCTCATAACTTGTTTGGGGAATACTTTTGGAAGCAATGTTAATTCTCTGCAGATGAATTGGATCGTTAACCTCTTTATTTTGGTACATGCCTGTGTTAGCACATGGCTCAAAATAGTATGAGAATCAGTAACTGTTAACATGTTTCCTTTCTTAGCAACAGGAAGAGCCCATAGTGGTCACGAAATATGGTGGAATCAAAGGGCCACTTTGGGGGCTGTCACTCATAAGCCTGTCTGGACTTCTGTGGCCCGGCTCTGACGTGTTGGACATGTGTGGAGTTCACCACCTCTGTCTCTGTCTTCCAGGAAATTTATAGTTGAAGATATAAAGGCCATAATGGCTTACACATGAAAGTCTAGAAGCTGTACAAATATTTGATGAGTGAGCATATAAGGAAATATGCAGTTAACATATATAAGGAGATGTATGACTGCATAGCCAAGGGGTTAAATGCCTTATTTGTCCTTCTGTGTGTTGACAGTTTAGGTTGATCTACTATGTTTTGATGGAATTCATGCCAGTTGTGTGATGAGTTATATATTCAGCATTCGCGTTAATATCTTCTTGGAAGAGCTAGGGTTTGCAGTAAGTTGTATTTGATGGATCTGCTCTTTGATGGGAAGATTACCTTTTTCAGTCTCCAAGCTATTGCCTAAGTCATGCTACTGAATAGTGTATTTGTTTTACAGCTTTATTAAGATATAATTTACATTCAATAAAATTCACCCATTTGTAGTATATGGTTCGATGTGTTCAGTAAATTTATAGAGTTGGGAAACCTTTACCACAGTTCAGTGTTAGAACATGACGTCACTCCCAAGATTCCTTGAGCTTACTTGCAGCCAGTCCTTGCTCCCACTCTCAGCTGCAGGCAGTTGCTGGTCTGTTTTCTGGCTCTTTACATTTGCCTTTTCTGGATATTACACAGTATCTAGTTTTTACATGTAGCTGTTTTCATTGACTTTAATGTGTTTGAGATTCATCTGTGTTATAGCATATATCAGGATCTTCCTTAACTTTTATTGCTACATAATATTCTCTTATATGAATGCACTAATTGTATTGATGCATTCACTTGTTGATGGACATTTGGATTGTTTTCAGTGTTTGGCTAGTGTGAATAATGTTGCTGTAAGCAAATACTGTACAAGTCTGCAGTTGCGTGGAGTGTTCTGTAAGTCTCGGGTCAGCTGGTCATTAACATCTGTTTTACTAGAACTTACTGTAGAGACTCTAGCTCTCTTAGGGTTATTGTCTGCATGGCATGTGTTTTCCTATTCCTTCACTTTGGACCTTTTGTTTCTTTGAACCTTGGGTATGTCTTTCGTGGACAGCATGTTGCTGCAGTTGCTTTTTCATCCACTCCAACAATCTGCCTTTTGGGTGGGTGTTTACTCCACTACATCAATGTAATTTATTATTATTGTAGGATTTATCTCTATGATTTTGCCTTCGCTGTTTGCTTCATACTTTTGTTTCTCTGTACTTCCTTGCCTTTTTCTGTGTTAAATTTTTTTAATGCATAATTTTGATGTCTCTCTCTCTTTTTTTTTTTTTTTTTTTTTTTTTTTTTTTTACTATACTTTTGAGTAATTTTCTTAGTGGTTGCCCTAGAGATAATAATATGCATCTTAATATATCACTGCCTGAGAATCATACTATCAGAACAATGGTAAAATATAGAAACTTTGCCCCAGCATCTCCTTTTCTTTCTCCTTTTATGCTATTATTGTAATATATGCTTGATCCCTTTGTATTATAAAGCTGCCTATGCAGTGTTAAATCGCTGTTTTATACAATCTTTTTAAAAAATAAGAGAAGAAAGGAGAAAAATACTAATAGGTCTCACATATGCCTACATATTTATTGTTTCTAGCACTCTTCATTTCTTCCTCTGGATTTAGGTTATCATCTTCTATCACTTTTATTCAACCTGAAAGATTTCATATAGCATTTCTTGAAAGTCAGGTTTTCTAGCAACAACATTGCTTTTTTAATATTCATGATTGAATGTCTT
>NW_022444498.1:0-3209 GCF_009761245.1 Sapajus apella
AGATTACCTTTGTGCCAGAAGTAAGGAAATGCACAGAAATTGATGGATAGAAGAGAAGAGGATGGAAACTGATAGACACAAGAGAAGATGGAAACTAATGGATACAAAAGAACAGAATGTAAGCTTCAGCTTTAAGAGGCTCCCACTGGCCAATTTTAGAACAATGTTTCTTTTCTTTATCCCAAATACACTAGTAGAGCTAGAGAACAATTTGAACTCAAAATGAGTAACAGGACTGAAAGGTTATATCTAAAATTCCATAAGTTAATACAACAAAAAAAGGTTAAATTTTTAAAAGGTGTGAGTGCAACAGCCTGAAAAGCTCAGAAATATTATACTGAAGGAAGGAAGCCAGACTTAATAGACACTGCATGATTCCATTTACAGGAAACTCTAGAATAGGCAATATTGGTAAATGGTGGTAGAAATTAGACCAGTGGCTGCTTCTGTAGAAGATGGGTTGACCAGGAAGTAGCAAGAGAGAACTTTAGAACTTACCTTCACAGGGGGTCGGAATCACATGTGTGTTCACATTCACCAAAAACTGATTAGACAAACAATATATGGACCAGGTGCAGTGGCTCACACCTGTAATCCCAGCACATTGGGAGGCCCAGGCCAGGGATTGTTTGAACCCAGGAGTTCAAGACCAGCCTAGACAACAAAGGGAGACCCTGTCTCTACTTAAATCAAAAAAATGATATAGGCATGGTGGTGGATGACTATAGTCCCAGCTACTTGGGAGGCTGAGGCAGGAGGATCACTGAAGCCCATGAGGTCAAGGCTACATTGAGCTATGATCACACCACTGCACTCCAGCCTTGGTGACAGCATGATCCAGTCACAGAAAAAAAAAAAAGAGAGAAGGAGCCAGGCATGATGGTTCATGCCTGTAATCCCAGCACTTTTGGATGCTGACGTAGGTGGATTGCTTGAGCCCAAGTTCAAGATCAGCCTGGGCAACATAGCAAAACCCCATCTCTACAAAAAGTACAAAAATTAGCTGGGCATGTGGGTGCACGCCTGTAGTTCCAGATGCTTAGGTAGCTGAGCTGGAAAGATTCCTTGAGCCCAGGAGGAAGTTGCAGTGAGCTAAGGTCAAGCCACTGCACTCCAGCCTGGGCGACAGATCAAGACCTTGTATTAAAAAAGCATGCATTTTTAACATTTCTTTATTTTGGGGGAACTTATTCTCCCTCTGTCACCCAGGCTGGAGTGCAATGGTGTGGTCTTGACTCACTGCAACCTCCACCTCCCGGGTTCAAGCATGCCATTGCAGTCCAGCTTGGGCAACAGAGCAAAAAATTCATTTAAAAAATAATAATAATAAGCCAGGCATTGTGGCTCTCACCTGTAATCCCAGCATTTTGGGAGGCCAATGTGGGTGGATCACTCGAGATGAGGAGTTCGAGACCATCCTGGCCAAAATTGGCCAAATCCCATCTCTACTAAAAATACAAAATTAGTTAGGCATGGTGGTGAGCACCTGTAATTCCAGCTACTCTGGAAGCTGAGACAAGAAAATTGCCTGAACCTGTAAGGTGAAGGCTGTGGTGAGCCAGGATCACACCACTGCACCCCAGCCTGGTTGACAGAGTGAGACTCCATTTCAAAAAAATAAATAAACAAGTAAAAAGAATAATATCTGCCAGTGAGCACCAGAATGTTTCCAGATAGATCTCAACTTCCCAGCATCCTAAGAAAGATGTATGTATCTTGGGTCCTTGTATGTTAGTTTTATATTCTGGATGAGATAATTACATGAACACCTGAATTATATAATTCTAACATTTCAGCTAGGAGAAATGTGAAAGCAAAACTTTTTAAAAACTTTTTGAGACAGAGTCTCACTCTGTCACCCAGGTTGGAGTGCAGTGGCATGAGCACGGCTCACTGCAGCCTCAAACTTCTGGGTCCAGATTCTCCCATGTCAGCCTCCTGAGTGGCTGGAACTGCAGGCATGTGCCACCACTAACCCTGGATAATGTTGGTATTTTTGTTGTTGTTGAAACGGAGTCTCACTCTGTAGCCTAGGCTGGAGTGCAGTGGTGCAATCTCGGCTCACTGCAACCTCCACTTCCTGGTTCAAGAGATTCTCCTGCCTCAGTCTGCTGAGTAGCTGGGATTACAGGCACCTACCACTATGCCCACCTAATTTTTGCATTTTTTTTTTAGTAGAGATAGGGTCTCGCCATGTTGGCCAGGCTAGTCTCAAACTGCTGGTCTCAAGTGATCTGCCCACCTCAGCCTCCCAAAGTGTTAGGATTACAGACGTCAGCCACTATGCCCAGCCAGATTTTCATTTACTTATTTTTTAATGTTTTACCATGTTGCCCAGGTTGGCATGGAACTCCTCGGCTCAAGCAATCCACTCACCTCACCCTCCCAAAGTAAAGCTAAATATTTTAATACAAAATTGAACAAATTTTTATTTCCACAGAATCTCACTCTGTACCCCAGGCTGGAGTGCACTGGTGTGATCTCAGCTCCCTGCCACCTTCACCTTCCAGGTTCAAGTGAATCTCCTGCCTCAGCCTCCTGAGTAGCTGGGATTACAGGCACTCGCCACCATGCCCAGCTAATTTTGTATTTTTAGTAGAGTCAGGTTGGGCCAATGTTGGCCAAGTTGGTCTTGAACTCCCGACCTCAAGTGATCAACCCGCCTTGGCCTCCCAAAGTGCTGGGATTACAGATATGAGCCATCGCACTTGGCCAGGAAGTCACCTTTTAATAAATAAAACCATTTTAAGATTTGGTCCCTTAAACCCTAATTTTTATTAAAATATATAATTTTTGTTTAAAGCTCTGTGAAAGTTGCCACAGTCATAACTGATCCACTAATATTAAGAAACCCTCCCACAAATAGAATCAGGGAAAGTCATGAAGATAGGGTTCTCACATTTACACACTTAGTAATAAAAAACACTCTACAAACACTACAGGCTTACACACAAAGATACTTTTACATAGACACCCAGACTGGTAAAACCCCATATATACAAAAAATACAAAAATTAGCTGGGAATAGTAGTGTGTGCCTATGGTCCCAGCACCTTGGAGGCTGAAGCAGGAGAATTACTTGAGCATGGGCAGCCAAGGCTGACCCTTGTTACTGATCTTTGAGGATAAGGATAATTATTTCTGAACAATTATGTAATCCTTACTTTTTTTTTCTTTAAAAACCTTTGTCTATATCACTTGTCTGAAAC
>NW_022444499.1:0-3208 GCF_009761245.1 Sapajus apella
CCTAGATGTCTTCTGAAAACTTCTATGTTCAATAATACACATAATAATAATGCATCTCTTTATTATGAGTAAATGTGAATGTATTATAGTTACATGAGAATTCTCTTCATCTTGCTTAAATTATCTAGAAGTGAGAAATAGGACTATTAGTGAAATGCATGAAAATTTTCTATAATAGACTATTTTTTGAACAGGTAATATATACACATGAATTAAAAGTTTAGTTTCTCTCCTATCTTGTCTGCCATCCATCTAGTTTCCTTCCCTGGCAGCACCAACATTATTAATTACGTTCGTGAAAAAAAAGCACACACACACGCACACATATAATTATATATATATACACACATATATACATATATATACACACACACATACCTCCCTCTGTTTTTGTACAGATGGTGGCTAATTATAGACTACTCTTGCATTTTGCCTTTTTTAAACTTAATACCCCTATTTTGGAAATCATTCTATGTCAGTACATTAAAGACTTTCTCCTTTTATTTATTGAATAGTGTGACTGAATAGTATGCTGTTGTATGGCATACCATGACTTCCTGAGTCCTCTAATGATGAACATTTAGTTTTATCTAATCTTTTGCATTTATAAACAGTGCTGCAAAGAATAATCTGTAATCTATTATTTTGCACATATATGAATAAATTAATTCCCAGAAATTGACGTTTTGGGTTAAAGGTTATGTGTCTTAACATTGATATTAATAGATTTTGCCACGTTGTTCACCTTGGAGATTTTAAAGAAATCCAACTTGCAATGCAAGATATGTTTTTGTTTGTGTTTTGAGAGAAAGCACTATTGCCCAGGCTATAGTGGCACAATCTCGGCTCATGGCGACCTCTGCCTCCCAGGCTCAAACCATTCTCCTACCTCAGCCTCCCAGGTAGCTAGGACTCCAGGTGCAGGTGCATACCACCATGCCTGGCTGATTTTGTATTTATTTTATTATGTTTTTTTGAGATGAGGTCTTGCTTTGTCACCTGGGCTGGAGTGCAGTAGCGTGATCTCGGCTCACTGCAGCCTCCGCCTCCCAGGTTCAGGCAGTTCTCCCACCTCAGCCTCCTGAGTGGCTGGGATTACAGGGGCATGCCACCACACCTGGCTATTTTTGCATTTTTACTAGTGACAGGGTTTCACCATGTCAGCCAGGCTGGTCTCGAACTCTTGACCTCAGGTGATCCACCCGTCTTGGTCTCCCAAAGTGCTGGGATGACAGGCATGAGACACTGCACCTGGCCTGATTTTTGTGGTTTTTTTGTAGAGATGTGGTCTCACTGCGTTGCCCAGGCTGTTCTTGAACTCAGGAGCTCAAGCGATCTTCCCACCTTGGCCTCCAAAAGTGCTGGGATTACAGGTGTGAGCCACCGTGCCTAGCCTGAGATATGTATTTTAAAAATACATTTAAACAATTTCAGGGCAGGCATGATGGCTCACACTTGTAATGCCAGTACTTTGGGAGGCTTAGAGTGGCAGAACATGAAGTCAAGAGATCAAGACCATCCTGGCCAACATGGTGAAACCCCATCTCTACTAAAAATACAAAAAATAGCGGGTGTGGTGGCGGCGCGTCTGTAGTCCCAACTACTTGGGAGGCTGAGGCAGGAAAATCATGTGAACCCAGGAGGTGGAGGTGGCAGTGAGCTGAGATTGCACCAGTGTCCTCCAGCCTGGCGACAGAGTGAGACTCCGTCTTAAAGCAGCAACAAAAAAAGTAATTTTAAAATGGCATAGAAACATGTCATGTGTCATTTTCTGAATTAAAACATGACTATAGTTCAGTGATCAAAGCGAAGTGAGCACTTTTCTTCTCATTTCATTTTCTTTTCTTTTTTTTTTTTTTTGAGATGTAGTTTTGCTCTTGCTGTCCAGGCTGGAGTACAATGGCATGTTCCTGGCTCACTGCAATCTCTGACTCCTGGGTTCCAGTGATTCTCCTGCCTCAGCCTCTCGAGTAGCTAGGATTACAGGTGTGCATCACCATGCTTAGCTAATGTTTATATTTTTAGTAGAGATAGGGTTTCATCATGTTGGCCAGGCTGGTCTTGAACTCCTTACCTCAGTTGTTCCACCCACCTTGGCCTCCCAAAGTGCTGGGATTACAGGCATGAGCCACTGTGCATGGCTAATTTTGTATTTTTAATAGGGGTTTTGCCATGTTGGCCAGGCTGGTCTTGAACTCCTGACCTCAGATGATCCACCCACCCTGGCTACCCAAAGTGCTGGGATTATGGACATGAGCCACCATGCTTGGCCTCTTCTTATTTCTTGTTTGCTTTTCTATTTTGATTTGGCAAGAATTTTGTGACTGGATGAGCAGGAATAAGCTTTGTGCCCTTTTAGGTATTACTAATACTGCCTTCTAGAGATGAGTACTAGATACCCAAGGTTTACTGAATAATTGCTTCTCTCTCTCTCTCTCTGTCTCTCTCTCTCTCTCTCTGTGTGTGTGTGTGTGTGTGTGTGTGTGTGTGTGTGTGTGTTTCTTTCCAATATGGTGATCTACAAAAGTTTCTGTGTTTTTCAATACATGTATTGTAATAATCCCAGGACTTTGGGTGGCTGAGGTGGGTGGATCACCTGAGGTCAGGAGTTCGAGACCAGCCTGGCCAACATGGTGAAAACCCCTCTACTAAAAACAAAATTAACTGGGCACGGTGGCTCATGCATGTAATCCCAGCACTTTGGGAGGCCAAGGTGGATGGAACACCTCAGGTCAGGAATTTGAGACCAGCCTGCCAACATGGTGAAACCCTGTCTCTACTAAAAATACAAAGTTAGGTGGGCATGATAGTGTGCACCTATAATACCAGCTACTCCGGAGGCTGAGGCAGGAGCATTGCTTGAACCTGGGAGGTGATGGTTGCATGAGCTGAGATTGTGCCACTGCACTCCAGCCTGGGTGACAGAGTGAGACTCCATCTCAAAAAAAAAAGGAAAACACAGTAATAACATTTTGGTGTGTTCTCGTCCATACATTTTCTATGTATGAAGCATATAAATAAATACTTTTTATTTTATAAACAAAAATGGCATCATTGTTGTTTCCCAGTTTGCTTTTGTTTGTTTTTTTTTTGAGATGGAGTTTTGCTCTTGGTACCCAGGCTGGAGTACAATGGCGCAATCTTAGTTCACTGCAACCTCAGCCTCCCAGGTTCAAGAGATTCTCCTGCCTCAGTCTCCTTAGTAGCT
>NW_022444500.1:0-331 GCF_009761245.1 Sapajus apella
GCCTCCTTGCTGGGCTGGGCAGGTCTGAAGGAAAAAAAGAAAAAAAAGAAGGCGGCAGCATAACGGAAATTCGTAAATAAAGCCCTAAATCCCTGGGACAGAGCACCTGGGAACAAAAAGCAGTTTATGAGTTCTGCTGCAGCAGACCTAAAAGTACCTGCCCAGCAGCTCTGAATGAAAAACAACAGAGCTCACAGCTCACCATTTGAGCTCCTACAAAGAAAAGACCGTCTCCTCAAGCAGCTCCCTGACCCCTATATATCCAAAATGACACCTCATAGAGGAGAGATCAGATTGACACTAGGCGGGTATCCTTCTGGGACAAAGATAG
>NW_022444500.1:431-3208 GCF_009761245.1 Sapajus apella
AAAAAAAAAAAAAAAAAAAAAAAAAAAAAAAAAAAAAAAAAAAGAAGGCAGCAGCATAACGGAAACTCATAAATAAAGCCCTAAATCCCTGGGACAGAGCACCTGGGAACAAAAAGCAGTTTATGAGTTCTGCTGCAGCAGACCTAAAAGTACCTGCCCAGCAGCTCTGAATGAAAAACAACAGAGCTCACAGCTCACCATTTGAGCTCCTACAAAGAAAAGACCGTCTCCTCAAGCAGCTCCCTGACCCCTATATATCCAAAATGACACCTCATAGAGGAGAGATCAGATTGACACTAGGCGGGTATCCTTCTGGGACAAAGATAGAAGAAGAAGAAAACTGGTAACAACCCTTGCTGTTCAACAGCTGCTGCAGGTGAACCCCAGGCAAGCAGGGCCTGGAGTGAACCTCAGCAGACCTACAGCAGAGGGGCCAGACTGTCAGAAGGAAAACCAAGAAGCAGAAATAACCTCATCATCAACAAACAGAACGTCAATCTGAAAGATTTGAGACCCAATCTGAAAGCCAGCAACTACAAAGTCGACAGGTGGATAAATCCTTAAGGATGGGAAGAAACCGGCGCAAAAAGGATGAAAACACCCGAAACCAGAACACCTCTCCTCCTAAAAGGGATCACAACTCCTCGCCAGCAAGGGAACAAGGTTGGATGGAGAATGAGTATGATGAAATGACAGAATGAGAATTCAGAAGATGGGTAGTAAGAAACTTCTGTGAACTTAAAGAACATGTTCTAACCAAATGCAAAGAAACTAAGAACCTTGAAAAAAAGATTTGACGAAATGCTAACAAGAATGGACAAAATAGAAAGGAATATAAGTGAATTGATGGAGCTGAAAACTGCAACACGAGACCTTCGTGAAGCCTGCACAAGTATCAACAGCCGAATTGACCAAGCAGAAGAAAGGATATCAGAGGTCGAAGATCAACTCAATGAAATAAAACGGGAAGGCAAGACTGGAGAAAAAAGGGTAAAAAAAAATGAACAAAGTCTCCAAGAAATATGGGACTATGTGAAAAGACCTAATCTACGTTTGATAGGCGTACCCGAATGCGACGAAGAGAATGAATCCAAGCTGGAAAATACTCTGCAGGATATTATCCAGGAAAACTTCCCCAACCTAGCAAGGCAGGCAAACATTCAAGTCCAGGAAATACAGAGACCACCACAAAGATATTCGTCAAGAAGAGCAACCCCAAGGCACATAATCGTCAGATTCACCAGGGTCGAAATGAAGGAGAAAATACTAAGGGCAGCCAGAGAGAAAGGTCGGGTTACCCACAAAGGGAAGCCCATCAGACTCACAGCAGATCTCTCAGCAGAAACCCTACAAGCCAGAAGAGAATGGGGGCCAATATTCAACATCCTTAAAGAAAAGAACTTTCAACCCAGAATCTCCTATCCAGCCAAACTAAGCTTCATAAGTGAAGGAAAAATAAAATCCTTTGGGAACATGCAAGTACTCAGAGATTTCGTCACCACCAGGCCAGCTCTACAAGAGCTCCTGAAAGACGCTCTACACATATAAAGGAACAACAAGTACCAGCTGAACTGAAGGGCAAAACAGCCAGCTAGCACCAAAATGGCAGTATCAAATTCACACATAACAATATTAACCCTAAATGTAAATGGACTAAATGCCCCAATCAAAAGACACAGACTGGCAAATTGGATCAAAAGACAAAACCCATCGGTGTGCTGTATCCAGGAAACCCATCACACATGCAAGGATACACAAAGGCTCAAAATAAAGGGATGGAGGAAGATTTACCAAGCAAATGGAGAGCAAAAAAAAGCAGGAGTTGCAATTCTCATCTCTGATAAATTAGACTTTAAAGCAACAAAGATCATAAGAGACAAAGAGGGACATTACATAATGGTAAAAGGATCAATGCAACAAGAAGAGCTAACGATCCTAAATATATATGCACCCAATACAGGAGCACCCAGATACATAAGGCAAGTTCTTAATGACTTACAAAGAGACATAGACTCCCACACAATAATAGTGGGAGACTTTAACACCCCATTGTCAACAGTAGACAGATCGACCAGACAGAAAATTAACAAGGATATCCAGGACTTGAACTCAGACCTGGACCAAGCAAACCTAATAGACATTTACAGAACTCTCCACCCCAAATCCACAGAATATACATTCTTCTCAGCACCACATCACACCTACTCTAAAATTGACCACATAATTGGGAGTAAATCACTCCTCAGCAAATGCAAAAGAACGGAAATCGTAACAAACAGTCTCTCAGACCACAGTGCAATCAAGTTAGAACTCAGAATTCAAAAACTAACCCAGAACCGCACAGCTTCATGGAAACTGAACAACTTGCTCTTGAATGTTGACTGGATAAACAATGAAATGAAGGCAGAAATAAAGATGTTCTTCGAAACCAACGAGAATGAAGACACAACATACCAGAATCTCTGGGACACATTTAAAGCAGTCTCTAGAGGAAAATATATAGCAATAAGTGTCCACATGAGAAGCAAGGAGAGATCAAAAATTGACACCCTATCGTCAA
The DNA here is from genome assembly GCF_009761245.1 of Sapajus apella. Classification (NCBI taxonomy): domain Eukaryota; kingdom Metazoa; phylum Chordata; class Mammalia; order Primates; family Cebidae; genus Sapajus; species Sapajus apella. Next base: position 2,992 of record NW_022444500.1, read on the forward strand.
AACTGAAAGAGTTAGAGGAGCAACATCAAAAAAACTCAAAGTCTAGCAGAAGACAAGAAATAGCTAAGATCAGAGCAGAACTGAAAGAGATAGAGACACACAAAACCCTTCAAAAAATCAATAAATCCAGGAGCTGGTTTTTTGAAAAGATCAACAAAATAGACAGACCTCTAGCCAGATTAATAAAAAAGAAAAGAGAGAATAACCAAATTGATGC
>NW_022444501.1:0-3206 GCF_009761245.1 Sapajus apella
TCCCAGCTGCTGCCTAGTCCTCCCAGCTGCTCCCTGGCCCTCACCAGCTGCTCCCAGACCCTGACCAGTGAGCAGTCAGGGTTCTCCAAAGGAGGCCCCTTCCCCAGGTTCCATGCCAGCTGCAGAGGCTTTGGTGGGCGCCTTCTGTGCTTTCCAAGGTCTCAGACATGGACAAAGAGTATAGAGAGGCCTGGTCCCCTAGAGCCCAGGGGCTCACCCCACCCTTTCCCTAGCTGAGCTTAGACTCTGACCTCACATCCCATGCCCAGTCCCATTCCTCTTGGCCTCCTTCTCTGGCCTCCCTCCCCACCTGTCACTCCCTGGGGCTGGCCTGCAAAAGCCAGAGATGTCCTCACACAGCTGCAGCAGTGGCTACGGACTTAGCAGATCTCCAGGGGAAGCTTCAGGGGTGGCCCAGGGCAGGTATTCTGAGCCCTTCAGCAGGAAAGCCCTCTCTATATCCAACCACTTCCCCCACAGTGCCAGTGTGATCGCCCCTTTCTGTCACTGGCCCCTGGCCTAAAAAGGCCCTTGGTAAGGATGTCCTGGAAGTCCCTTCCAGGCTTTGGAGCTAGGCAAGTATGGATCTGAATCCACTTCCAGAGCTAGATGGCCTTGGGCAAATTATCCAACTCCACCTCAGCTGCTTCATCTACCAAAGGGGAACGGTGGTACGGGCGCCTTACAGAGCCATTGGGAGGTGTCCACAGCCATCTCCAATTGGCCCAGCCTTGAGCCTGCCACAGAGCCGGGCACTCACCATGCTCAGCAGATGCCTAAATCAAATCCAGCCTGCTCCGCCCCCACGCTGACAGCTGCAGATGCCACTCTCCTGGCAAGAAGCTTCTACACCTACCATTGCCCCTGACACGCAGTTTCCCCGAGTCTGGCCATGATCTATTGCCTGCTCCTGTCCCAACCCCCCTCCCCCAGCTACCCTTCCTATGTCTCTTACCGAGGACCTAAAGAATACGTACCCCCACCCTCCTCTTTCCCAGCATGCATGGCCTGTGCGGCCTTCTCCAGGAAGTCTTCCATGATCTTGTCGGCCCACACTGATTTCCCTCCTCCAAGATCTCGTACTCCACAAATTCAATTCGTGCCATTTTCCAGCTGGCAGCTGAATTTTCAGACTCCCTAAGGCCAAGGGCAACCCACACTCACCAGCTGCTTGTTGAAGTTCTGGACGCACTGCTCAAAGTGCTCATCCTTGGTCTCATCTGCCTTCCCCAGCTTCTGGAGGACCTGCCGAGGCCAGGAGGGAAGGGGAGAGTGTTACCTGGGAAAGGACAGTGACCAACCCAGGAGTGTTCCGTCACCAACACCACAGACCAGGGTCTGGGAAGCCTCTAGCCAACATCGCCCAGTGCTGGGTGCCCTCCCAGGGCATGGCTGGGTCCACCGGGTCTTCAGGGCACCCCACCCTCTACCCAGGGCTCAACAATCAGCCAAAAGTGGAGCTTAGGACAGGCTTATAGTGACCACAGCCAGGAGGAGGGGGGCTTCAGAGGCAGCAGGAAGGATCAGGCGTCCTCCTTGCTGACCTCACACTACACCCCTGGGTGCTCTGCCCCCACCCTGGCAGCTGTAAAGTGGGCCAAGCAGAAGTGGGGCCAAACAGGGGCAGCCCCCCTTCCCCAAATGACTCCATTCCTTGGGCCCAAGGCCCATGAATGCCACAGGCATCAGCAGAGCAGGCCCTGAACCGGCAGGAGCCATCTCAGAACAAGGAGGGCAGCAAGGGGTGGCTGGGGGCTGCCAGGCCACTCGGAGTCCGCTTCTGATCTGACTGGGTTTTTAGGCGTGACCTGCCCCAGACACTCTGCTCCCTCCTGCACAGGCGCATGCACACACACACACACACAAGGCACACAAGGGCACACACATGGGCTCACAGCCACTCTGCTGGCAGCCAAGAGTCTCAGAGGCAGACCCCCTGGTGAGAGGCAGCTGTCCTCCTCCTTCAGCTGTGTTGGGAGAAGGAGGGGGAGGGGGAGGGGGACAGGTGGGCAAGGGCCTAGAAGGGGAGCCACACCGGGACGGGGAAAGCTCCAGGGAAGAAAGGCACCGGCTCAGGACCCTGAGAGCACATGCTGACCACCATGCCCTCCCAGACTTCCCTCACTGCGCCTGCTCCCCCAACCCCAGAGCTCCCCATGAGGGTTGGAGAGGTGGGGGCAGGGAGGCAAGATACAGAGGCAAGGGGGGATGAGGGGCAGGGTAGGGAAGAGCAGGAGAAGAAAAGGACAAGGAGCCAGGGCTCAGAAAAGGGATGAGGAGTGCGGGGGTGGGGGGGTGCTGGGGAGTGGAGGGGAGGGGCAGGGACACACCCATCTGCAGCCCTGGGGAGCACCTCCACTAGGGCGGAAAACGGCTCAGCAGAGGCCTCTCCCAGGCACTGACCAAGACCCCACAAGAATGAGATGGAAACGGGGTACAGGGTGGGAGTGCAAAGTGAAGGGAGAAAAGGTGGGCCCAGGAGCAGTGGGGAGACCCATGAGCAAGGGGCGAGGCCAGCAGACCCGCAGACACAGCCTCCCTTCCAAGACCCGGAGCCAGGCCACGCTGCCAAGAACGTCAGCTTTGCCTGCCCAGGGCCCAGGCCAGGGTCCTGCACTGAGGGATGCCTGGTTCCAGGACAGAGCCGGGCCCCTTCCCATCCTGCACTCTTGCTTAGTGGGACCTCCCCTGTGCCGAGCTCACAGGAAGACCACGGAGGGACACAGGGGACTCCAGGTGTCCAGGAGGGGGTGGCCCAGCAGCCACTCAGGAGAGCTGGGCAGGACAATTGTGCTGGGTTTTTAAGGATGGGTAGGAATTGGGTGAGGAGGAGGGCCTTGGGGCGCAGGCCAGGATTTGCAATCTGTCCAGGGTTATGGGGGGAGGACGCCTGAGACAGTCAGTTCCACTTACACTCATCACACACTTACCATGCATGCTCACTCTGTGATAAACAAACAGGAGGCTTTTATAACTTGGCAGACGACGAGACACACAGAGGCCCAGGGAACAGAGGCGGCCACAGAGCCAAGAGTCCCGGGAGCCTGATAGGTGCCACGCCCAATCACCTCCCATCAGAGCTTCCTCTCACCACGTCCTCAGCCCAAGTCGGCATGTGAGTGGAGCCAAAACGCCTCAGAGAGGAAATCCCAGGGCAGAGCAGGGAGGTGGGGGCAGGTGGCAGGAATGACAAAGGAGTAGCCCTG
>NW_022444502.1:0-3206 GCF_009761245.1 Sapajus apella
AGAGCCCAGGGAAGTGTGAAGTTGGCTGAGTTTGGCCTTGACAGATGCTTTCCCTACTCCTGGGTTGGGAGGCAGCTACTTACCTCCCCTCCCTGTCTTGCCTGAGGCTGTTGGAGTTACCTTCCACAGGCAGTTTATGTTATTAGTCAATTATGACATTAACAGGAAGTATGAAAATCAGAGAAAGAACCCATCTCTGGCCCACCGTGTGGACGGAGCAGCAGGCACCGGGGAAGAACTGGTGTTGAGGATGTGACATTGTATGAGCTTGGGCAGATTGTCTGATTTGCCTGGCCCAGACATCCTCATCTGTAAAGTGGAGCGAATGACCCCCCACCCCGTGGAATGCCGCATCTCACGCACCTGACGTGATACCTGGCACACAGTGCTCGCTCAGTCCGTGCTATTGTCGTGGTAAGGGGGATGCTCGTGTCCGTAGGGTCCCTCCCAGTCTGTCTGCGTCCCTGGACTTCTACATCAGGCAGTGTGTATGATGATTGGGTCAATTGTATGAGCTACGTTAAGACATGCCGGCATTGCCCTAAGTTCTGGTTTTGTTTGTTTGTTTTTGAGGCTCTGTGGCCCAGGCTGCAGTGCAATGGTGTAATGTGAGCTCACTGCCACCTCCGCCTCCCAGGCTCAAGCTATTCCCCGGCCTCATCTTCCCAAGTAGCTGAGACTACAGGTGCATGCCACCATGCCTGACTCATTTTTTTAATTTTTACTTTTGTAGAGATGGGTTTTGCCATCTTGCTCAGGCTGGTCTGGAACTCCTGGGCTCAAGTGTTCTACTGGCCTCAGCCTCCCAAAGTGCTGGGATTACAGGGATGAGCTACCACAACCAGCCTGCCCTAAATTCTTTACTCTGTGTAACTCATTTAATCTTTACAACAGCCCCATGAGATGGATACTGTTGTTACCCTATGTTACAAATGAGGAAACTGAGGCAGTAAGTTGCTTGAAGTCACATGTCTGTAAGTACTTCAGACAGAATTGGAACCTAGGCAGTCTGGTCCTGACCTATGCTTTGTTTGTTTGTTTGAGACTAAGTCTTGCTCTGTCGCCCAGGCTTGGGTGCAGTGGTGCCATCTTGGCTCACTGCAACCTCTGCTTCCTGGGTTCAAACGATTCTCATGCCTCAGCCTCCTGAATAGCTGGGATTACAGACGTGCACCACTATGCCTGGCTAATTTTTGTATTTTTTAGCAGAGATGGGGTTTCGGCATGTTGGCCAGGCTAGTCTCAAACTCCTGACCTTAAGTGATCTGCCCACCTCCCAAAGTGCTGGAATTACAGGCGGATGCCTTACTTTGCCCCCCTTAGAGGCATGTATTCCTAGCTATTTTAGAAATCATGTCTTCTGTGCTTTCTTTTACACAGAGGAGAATTCTAATAGCCAAACTATTTCAACAGGCCCTCATCCATGTCTAGGGCCTGAGTGAATTGATTGAATATGCAGGGTTGTCTCATTAAGTGAAGATGAATCAGGAGCAAAACAACCAAATGATGAAGATGAATGAGACTGAGGCAACGACTATAACCAAAGCCACATTCTACCGACTTTAGGATGTGGTCTCCTGCCTTCTCTGGGGATGACACCCTCTGATACCTGCATCCACTGTGACCTTGGGGAGGTGATTTGAGTTCCCAAAGGCTCCATTTACTTGTCCGTAAGAACGGGATGACAGCACACACCTCACAGGATTATGACAAGGGTCACATGAGGTCATATGTGGAAAAGCCCTTTAAAACCTACAAAGTGGCCAGGTACAGTGGCTCACGCTTGTAATCCCACCTACTCAGAAGGCTGAGGCAGGAGAACTGCCTGAACCCAGGAGGCGGAGGTGGCAGTGAGCCGAGATCGCGCCATTGCACTCCAGCTTTGGCCACGAGAGTGAAACTCCATCTACTGGTGGTGGCGGTGGGGCTAGGGTTTCTAAAAAGAGTTATGCACATGGGTGGTAATGGTATTTTTCTTCTCTATTCTTATTTCCCTCTTCTTAGTGCAAAATATTGCCCAAGATGATATATGGAAATCTCTGCTTTGGCAATTTGAATGAATTAATGCAAAATAAATCATTTATTCAAACATTTGTGGGCCAGGCACGGCGGCTCATGCCTGAAATCCCAGCACTTTGGGAGGCCGAGGCAGGCAGATCACGAGGTCAGGAGTTAGAGACCAACCTGACCAACATGGTGAAACCCTGTCTCTACTACAAATATGAAACTTAGCTGGGCATGGTGGCACGTGCCTGTAATCTCAGCTACTCATAAAGAACATTTTTGAGTTTTAAATTTTTAGAATACATGATATAAAGTTTTGTGATGCACAGAGGAGCAATTTTCCTCTTTGTTCTCTATTCTGTGGATGTAAAAAATCCATTCCTGTATATTTGTTAGGCAATAAATGTACCATTTCCAGGACTGTAATAAAACCTAACAGGGACAAACCTGCAGTCTCAAAACAATGGATTTCTTAGCCTCCTTGCAGCAAGAGAGATCACGTACCAGAGGAACCTGGTGTCCTCCTCAAACAAAGGTAGAGGCAGGGTTCTTACAGGATCTGGAGGAGGATAGAGGTCAGGTACAATAAAATGAAGCAGTGTTGTGATAGGCGTGAAGCACACAAGATTATGTGTAAAGCTGCAAAGGGGTTAACATCAGAAGCCAACCCAGGGTCCTGTTCCCTTAGAAACTACGAGGTTAAAATAAATGTAGGATGTTGTGCTTTAAAAGCGCCTTTCTGAAAAAAAAAAAAAAAAATCCTGTTTCTGAAGCTCTGCACTTGGGCTGGAAATTGAGGCTGCTGCTTTGTGTCAAAGAACATTCCAGTCTCACTAACATGGTTTCAAACCGCAAAGTTTCTGACAGTCCATGATTTTAGAGAACAAGTTTCTCTAAAATCTGTAGCTTACAGTTTCTTTAGGTTTGCAATCACAGAGGAGGACTGTGGCTAAGAGACACTCCTGCAGGTGGCCACGGTGAGACAGGAAGGAGGGCTCCCAGGTGGACGTAAAGATGGTCCTGAAGCTGTAGGTGGCACTGTGCCTGGGGCATTTTAGGTCCAGTTCAAGCCATGCTCCTAGGGTCATCCTCACACATCCCTTCACAGCGTGGCCCTTGATTAAAAAGTCGGCTGGGCGCGATGGCTCACATCTATAATCCCAGCACTTTGCGAGGCTGAGGTGGGTGCATCAGCTGAGGTC
>NW_022444503.1:0-3205 GCF_009761245.1 Sapajus apella
AGCCACCGTGCCCGGCGATGAATTAGATTTTAAAGCAACAGAGATCAAAAGAGACAAAGAAGGACATTACATAATGGTAAAATGATCAATGCAACAAGAAGAGTTAATGATCCTAAATACATACGCACCCAATACAGGAGCACCCAGATATATAAGGCAAGTTCTTAATGACTTACAAAGAGACTTAGACTCCCACACAATAATAGTGGGAGACTTTAACACCCCATTGTCAACATTAGACAGATCAGCCAGACAGAAAATTAACAAGGATATCCATAACAAACAGTCTCTCAGACCACAGTGCAATCAACTTAGAACTCAGAATTCAAAAACTAACCCAGAACCACACAGCTTCATGGAAACTGAACAACTTGCTCTTGAATGTTGACTGGATAAACAACGAAATGAAGACAGAAATAAAGATGTTCTTCGAAACCAACAAGAATGAAGACACAACATACCAGAATCTCTGGGACACATTTAAAGCAGTCTCTAGAGGAAAATATATAGCAATAAGTGCCCACATGAGAAGCAAGGAGAGATCAAAAATTGACACCCTATCATCAAAATTGAAAGAGCTAGAGGAGCAAGATCAAAAAACCTCAAAGTCTAGCAGAAGACAGGAAATAGCTAAGGTCAGAGCAGAACTGAAGGAGATAGAGACACAAAAAAACCCTTCAAAAAATCAATAAATCCAGGAGCTGGCTTTTTGAAAAGATCAACAAAATAGACAGACCACCAGCCAGGTAAATAAAAAAGAAAAGAGAGAATAACCAAATTGATGCAATAAAAAACGATAAAGGGGATATCACCACAGATTCCACAGAAATTCAAACCATCATCAGAGATTATTACAAACAACTCTATGCACATAAACTAGTAAAACTGGAAGAAATGGATAAATTCCTGGACAATTGCCTCCTCCCAAGCCTAAACCAGGAAGAAGCCGAAACCCTGAACAGACCCATAACAAGGTCTGAAGTTGAGGCAGCGATTAAGAGCTTACCACCCAAAAAACCCCAGGTCCAGATGGGTTCACAGCCGAATTCTACCAGACATACAAAGAGGAGCTGGTACCATTCCTTCTGAAACTATTCCAAACAATACAAAAAGAGGGAATTCTTTTTTAGAAGACCCCATCGTCTCAGCCCAAAAGCTCCTGAAACTGATAAGCAACTTCAGCAAAGTCTCAGGATACAAAATCAATGTGCAAAAATCACATGCATTCCTATACACCAATGACAGACTTAAAGAGAGCCAAATCAAGAACGAACTTCCATTCACAACTGCCACAAAGAGAATAAAATACCTAGGAATACAACTAACAAGGAACGTAAGGACCTCTTCAGCAAGAACTACAAGCCACTGCTCAACGAAATAAGAGAGGACAGAAACAGATGGAGAAACATTCCATGTTCATGGTTAGGAAGAATCAATATCGTGAAAATGGCCATACTGCCCAAAGTAATTTACAGATTCAATGCTATCCCCATCAAGCTACCAATGACCTTCTTCGCAGAACTGGAAAAAACCACCTTAAACTTCATATGGAACCAAAAGAGAGCCCACATAGCCAAGTCAATTCTAAGCAAAAAGAACAAAGCGGGAGGCATCGCACTACTGGACTTCAAACTATACTACAAGGCTACAGTAATCAAAACAGCATGGTACTGGTACCAAAACAGACATACAGACCAATGGAACAGAACAGAGTTCTCGGAGGCAACACAACATATCTACAACCATCTGATCTTTGACAAACCAGACAAAAGCAATGGGGAAAGGATTCCCTGTTTAATAAATGGTGTTGGGAAAACTGGTTAGCCATGTGCAGAAAGCAGAAACTAGACCCCTTCCTGACACCTTACACTAAAATTGACTCCAGATGGATTAAAGACTTAAACATAAGACCTAACACCATAAAAACCCTAGAAGAAAATCTAGGCAAAACCATTCAGGACATAGGCATAGGCAAGGACGTCATGACCAAAACACCAAAAGCATTGACAACAAAAGCCAAAATAGACAAATGGGACCTAATCAAACTCCACAGCTTCTGCACAGCAAAGGAAACAATCATTAGAGTGAATCGGCAACCAACAGAATGGGAAAAATTTTTTGCAGTTTACCCATCTGACAAAGGGCTGATATCCAGAATTTACAAAGAACTAAAACAGATTTACAAGAAAAAAACTAACAAGCCCATTCAAAAGTGGGCAAAGGATATGAACAGACACTTTACAAAAGAAGACACACATGAGGCCAACAAACATATGAAAAAATGCTCATCATCACTGGTCATCAGAGAAATGCAAATCAAAACAACATTGAGATACCATCACACGCCAGTTAGAATGGTGATCATTAAAAAACCTGGAGGCAACAGATGCTGGAGAGGATGTGGAGAAATAGGAACACTTTTACACTGTTGGTGGGCGTGTAAATTAGTTCAACCATTGTGGAAGACAGTGTGGCGATTCCTCAAGGACCTAGAAATAGAAATTCCATTTGACCCAGCAATCCCATTACTGGGTATATATCCAAAGGATTATAAATCGTTCTACTACAAGGACATGTGCACACGAATGTTCATTGCAGCACTGTTTACAATAGCAAAGACCTGGAACCAACCCAAATGCCCATCGACGATAGACTGGACAGGGAAAATGTGGCACATATACACCGTGGAATATTATGCAGCCATCAAAAATGATGAGTTTGTGTCCTTTGTAGGAACATGTATGAACCTGGAAACCATCATTCTCAGCAAACTGACACAAGAGCAGAAAATCAAACACTGCATTTTCTCACTCATAGGCGGGTGTTGAACAATGAGAACACTTGGACACAGGGGGAGGAGCACCACTGGGGACAGTTGGGGGAAATAGGGGAGGTAGGGTGGGGGGTGGGGAGCTGGGGAGAGATAGCAAGGGGAGAGATGCCAGATGTAGGTGATGGGGAGGAAGGCAGCAAATCAGACTGCCACGTGTGTACCTATGCAACAATCTTGCATGTTCTTCACATGCACCCCAAAACCCAAAATGCAATAAAATGAATAAATGGAAAAAAAATCTCTGTTGAATCTCTGGCTATTTGGCACAATGGTCCTTTTCATTCTCCAGTTTATAGGGTGCTGTGCACAGAACATTATAATTTCAGGCCAGAGCCTTCACTCCAGTATATCTAGTCCCTCACAACTGTCTCC
>NW_022444504.1:0-3205 GCF_009761245.1 Sapajus apella
CAAAGGTGATGACACATCAGGCAAGCAAAAACAAGTAAAACTCCCACCCACCCCCATGGGTTGAGCCACTTTTGATCTCCTTATGTGAGAAGACTGGGACAGGACCACACCTGACTGAGACAGCACATCACCCCACGAACCTGCAACAGGTACCTAGAAAAGCCTTGCTCTGGGTGATACACAAGTTCTGGCTTGGTTGTTCTGCCTTGCATAGGCTTTTCAGAGTGGCAGAGTGCAGAGGGTAAAGATGGAATGGCCTTAGGACAAGAGGTCTTGAAGCCTCAGGCTACCTTTGACCAAGACAGAAAAGTCTTTCATGTGGTCCAAACCATTTAAACTTAATATTGACCTACAAGCCTCAATCATCAGATGCAGAAAAGGCATTTTAAAGTTCAACATCCTTTCATGAAAAAAAGGAAATTAGGTATAGAGGTGTTCCTGAACACACAAAAAGAGGCCATGTATTGCAAGCCCACAACGACCATCATACTCAACAGTAGAAAGCTGAACACTTCCTCTAGGATCAGCAACAAGACAGTTGCTTCACTACTTCTGTTCAGTGCAGTAGTGGAAGTCCTAGCTAGAGCAAGTAGGCAAGAAGGACCAAAGGCATCCAAACCAGGCAAAATAACGTTGCCATTGCTTGCAGACATCATATAGAAAACCCTGAATTTCCAGTTAGAACCAGTTCAGTCATGTTGCAGGATAAAAGCATACAGGAAGGTAACATTTCTTTACACAATACTGCCCCAAAAAGAACAACCCTCTTAATCAAAAGACTTAGGAGTAAGTTAACTGGAGAAGGGGAGATCTTCGTACAGAAAGTAAACACTGACACTTGAGACAAATGGTATATCACAAGCTCATAAGACATATTGAAATGTTCATACTACACAAAGCAACTTATACATGCAAAATTTTTTCATAGAAATAGGGAAGAAGAGTCTTAAAGTTCACAGGATAGAAAGGGAACTTCTGCTAGACCAAATCTGGAGACATTACACTGCCTGGTCGTAGTCTACTGCCAAGTTAGTTATCTTAACAGTGAGATACTCATATAAAAACATACCAATAGGCCAAGAGGACAGAAAGTACAAAAAGAAGCTCAAGCATATGTAGTCAACTAGTTCAGTGGTACCAAGATGACAAAGGAAAAGGTTAGATGGTTCAAATAACTGGCTTTAGTAAAATGATTTCTACATGTCAAAAAATTGAACCTTTCTATCACATACAAGGGACTCATGGATTGCAGCCCTAAATTCAAGTCTTGCAACTAATACCTCTGCAAGAAAACACTTAAGAGTTTGACATTGGTCTTGCCAATTATTTCTTCAATAGAATTCCAAAAAGTGTAGGCAACAAAAGCAAATTTAAGTGAGATTGCCAACTGAAGAGCTTCTACGCAGCAAAGGAAACAAAATGCAAAGTCAGACTATGGATTTGCCGCAGTATTAGCAAACCATATACTCATAGTCAAGTTCACCATATGTATGGTTTTTAAAACACCACAAAGGTGTTAAGGTTTAGTCAATTCACATATCAATAAAATAACCCAGTTTTAAAAGTTGGTAGGAGCACAATAGATGTTTCTCCAGAGATGACAAGTGGCCAAATATTTATCAGGTGCTCCACATCTTTGGTCAAAAATGTGAATCAAAACCATAATGAAGCATCTTATGTCAGGTTGACTTTAAGGACAGGAAACAAGGTGTTGGCAAGCATGTAGAGAAGGGAAGAAACTCTTGTCTACTATTGGTGGGAATTAGATTGGTTCAAGTGTTATGGTGAATGATAGGGAGGCTCCTCAAAAGAAGAGCCACCTGCACCCGAAGGAAGTGAAGTCACCACCTTGTAATGGTGCCTATACTCTAATGCTCATTGCAGCATCGTTCAGCCTTAAAAGGCAATCCTTTAATTTGTGACATGGTTTAAACTCGAAGACATTAAGTGAAATAAACCTAGCACAGAAAGACAATTCATGATCTCACTGTGAAATCTGAGGACACCAAAAATTGAACACATAGAAACATTGAAACAGTGCTTACAGAGAACAGGGGGAAGTGAGAAGATGTAGGACAAAGGGTCTAAAGTTGCAGTCATGTAGAGTACATCTGGAGATCTAACGTGTAACATGAGAGCTATGGTTATGATGTACACCGATTTGAGATGGTTTCACTTTGTTGCCTAGGCTGGAGTGCAACAGGGTGATCTCAGCTCACTAACCTCCACCTCCCAGGATCAAGCAATTCTCAGGCCTCAGCCTCCCAAGTAGCTGGAAGCACACCACTATCTCTGGCTAATGTTTGTATCTTCAGTAGAGACAGTTTTGCCATGTTGGCTGGGCTGGTCTGAAACTCCTGGCCTCAAGTGATCTGCCCGCCTCAGCCTCCCAAAGTGCTGCGATTACAGGCATGAGCCACCACACCCAGCCCCACTGATTTGAGCTTACTGGTAGGTGTTCTATGATGGTTCTGAAAAGTTTGATTCTGACATTGTGTTCAACAGTTATTGGTAATATAGTGGCCTCTGCACACCATATCCAACTTGGAGTTGTTAAGTTTAGTCTAAAGCTGCCTCCTTAGTTCAGCATGAAGGTTTTCTCTATTGCTAATTACAGTAAGTGGAGATATAACCAGACCACAGCCTACACTTGGGCCAGTCAGAGTTGGCCAGTCAAATGTAGCCTGCTCAAATTCCTCAAACTACTCAAATAAGCCAATGCGAGGCTGCAACCGATTGGCTGTTTCTGTACCTCTGTTTTCTTTACGTCATTTTTTTCTGTCTTTTATGTCATTTTTTCTACCACATGGCTGCAATGGAGTCTGAGCATACTTTGGCTCAGGATGCTGCTCGATTTGTGAGTCAGTCATTCTTCAATTAAACTCTTAAAAGAAATTTCAACCAACTTAAATTTGTCAGAAAACTAGTCCTCACGGCTTATTTGTTGCCAGGTAAGCTCAGTTCCATTTTGGCTAGGTGGTGGCAGGTGGCGGGTGGCATGCTCGGGAAAGGCAGTGGCACTACTAGGAAAGCTGTGCCAAGTCCATATGTGTGAACAGGCCACAGACAAGAAAGCATAGTCAAGTTCACCAGGTCACTGGGTTTGGAAGTCATGGGAATACTTCCAGGTCCCTCTTCAGTTAGGGCTTGTTGCCCTAGCTGCTGGGAGCACTGTCAGCAGTCACCTCTGAGTTCATCAGCTCCA
>NW_022444505.1:0-3205 GCF_009761245.1 Sapajus apella
GATGGTTGTAGATATGTTGTGTTGCCTCTGAGACCTCTGTTCTGTTCCATTGGTCTATATCCCTGTTTTGGTACCAGTACCATGCTGTTTTGATTTCTGTAGCCCTGTAGTATAGGTTGAAGTCCGGTAGTGTGATGCCTCCCGCTTTGTTCTTTTTGCTTAGAACTGACTTGACTATGCGGGCTCTCTTTTGGTTCCATATGAAGTTTAAGGTGGTTTTTTCCAGTTCTGAGAAGAAGGTCATTGGTAGCTTGATGGGAATAGCATTGAATCTGTAAATTACTTTGGGCATTATGGCCATTTTCATGACATTGATTCTTCCTAACCATGAACATGGAATGTTGCTCCATCTGTTTGTGCCCTCTCTTATTTCATTGAGCAGTGGCTTGTAGTTCTCCTTGAAGAGGTCCTTTACTTTCCTTGTTAGTTGTATTCCTAGGTATTTTATTCTCTTTGTGGTAATTGTGAATGGAAGTTTGTTCCTGATTTGGCTCTCTTTAAGTCTGTTATTTGTGTATAAGAATGCATGTGATTTTTGCACATTGATCTTGTATCCTGAGACTTTACTGAACTTCCTTATCAGTTTCAGGAGGTTTGGGGCTGAGACGATGGGGTCTTCTAGATATACAATCATGTCGTCTGCAAATAGAGACAATTTGAATTCCTCCTTTCCTATTTGAATGCCCTGTATTTCTTTTTCTTGCCTGATTGCTCTAGCTAGAACTTCTAATACTATATTGAATAGCAGTGGGGAGAGAGGGCATCCTTGTCTGGTGCCACATATCAATTGGAATTCTTCCAGTTTTTGCCCATTAAAGTATGATATTGGCTGTTGATTTGTCATAAATAGCTTTAAATATTTTGATATATGTTCCATCAATACCAAGTTATTGAGGATTCTCAGCATAAAGGGCTGTTGAATTTTGTCAAAGGTCTTCTCTGAATCAATTGAGATAATCATGTGGTTTTTGTCTTTGGTCCTGTTTATCTCGTGAACTACACAAGTCTATATCTTCCTCTAAAACAAAACTGGAGCTATCTAGCAGAATGGTTGTCAAGCTGTACAATCAGCTTACAGAGTATAACTGATGTGTGTGTGCAGTAGTTCAGAATTACTTTCTTTGGAGGATCTAGAAACATATATTTCCAGCCCTATACAGGCATGTAAGAATTAGCAGTAAGACTGCATTTAAAACACAGGTGAAACGTATATTTCAAAGTGCTCTGCCTTGTGTTCGTTCCCTTTAGGAATTTGCATCTATGTTTAAATTCAGCGAGTTAGAAACACGTTACTTCTAAAACCTGCTTTTCGATATTCCAGAGTGATTGGGAGTATAGGCAGTAATATGAAATATCTTGCTCTAAAACAAAAACTGATCTATCTAGCAGAACGGTTGTCAAGCTGTACAATCAACTTACCGAGTTAAACTGATGTGTGTGTGCAGCAGTTGAGAAATCCTTTCTTTGGAGAATCTAGAAACAGATATTTCCAGCCATATACACGCATTTAAGAACTAGCAGTAAGACTCCATTTAAACCACAGAAGAAACGTCTATTTGAAACTGCTCTGCTTTGTGCTCGTTCACCTTAGGAAGTCGCATCTATGTTTAGATTCAGCTAGTTAGAAACACGTTTCTTCTAAAAACTGCGTTTGGTCATTCCTGAGTGAACTGGATTATAGGGTGTAATGACAAATATCTGGCTGTAAAACAAAAACGGAGCTATCTAGCAGACTGATTGTAAAGGTGTATATTCAACTTACAGGGCTAAACAGATGTATGATTGTTAAAGTTCATAAACCCTTTCTTTGGAGAATCTAGAAAGAAATATTTCCAGCCATATACAGGCACATAAGAATTAGCGGTAAGATCGCGTCTAAACCACAGGAGAAACGTCACTTTCAAACTGCTCGTCTGTGTGTTCGTTCACCTTAGGAAGTTGCATCTATGTTTAGATTCAGCGAGTTAGAAAGTCATTTCTTCTAAAAGCTGCATTTGGATATAACTGAGTGATAGTCCAGCTGTACAATCAACTTACAGAGTTACAGAGATTTGCGTGTGCAGCACTTCTGAAATCCTTTCTTTGGAGAATCTAGAAACAGATATTTCCAGCCATATACAAGCATATAAGAATTAGCGTTAAGACTGCGTGTTAAACACAGGAGAAATGTATATTTCATACTGCTCTGCTTTGTGTTCATTCACCTTAGTAAGCTACAACTATGGTTAGATTCAGCAAGTTAGAAACACGTTTCTTCTAACAGCTGCGTTTGGATATTATAGAGCGAGTGGGAGTACAAGATGTAATGAGAAATATATTGCTCTTAAACAAAAACGGAGCTATGTAACAGAATGGTTGTCAAGCCGTACAATCTACTTATAGAGTTAAACTGATGTGTGTGTGCAGCAATTTAAGTATGCTTTCTTTTTTGAATCTAGAAACAGATATTTCCTGCCATATAGAGGCATATAAGAATTAGCAGTAAGACTGTGTTTAAAACACAAGAGACACGTATATTTCAAACTGCACTGTTTTGTGTTCATTCACCTTAGGGAGTTGCATCTATGTTTAGATTCAGCGAGTTAGAAATACGTTTCATCTGAAAGCTGCGTTTGGATATTCCATAGCGAATGCTATTATAGACGTCAATGAGAAATATGATGCTCTAAAACAAAAACGGAGCTATCCAGCAGAATGGTTTTCAAGCTGTGCAATCAACTTACAGAGTTAAAGTGAGGTGTGTGTGCAGGAGTTCAGAAATCCTTTCTTTGGAGAATCTAGAAACAAGTATTTGCAGCCATATTCATGCATACAAGAATAAGCAGAAAGAATGGGTTTAAAACACAGGAGAAACGTTTATTTCAAACTTCTCCTTTTTGTGCTCGTTCACCATAGGAAATTGCATCTATGTTTAGGTTCAGCGAGTTAGAAACACGTTTCTTCTAAAAGCTGCCTTTGGATATTCCAGAGTGAATGGGAGTATAGGCTGTAATGAGAAATATCTTGCTCTAAAAGAAAAACGGAGCTGTCTAGCAGAATAGTTGTCAAGCTGTCCAATCAACATTCAGAGTAAAACTGAAGTGTGTGTGTAGCAGTTGAGAAATCCTGTCTTTGGAGAACCTAGAAATAGACATTTCCAGCCATATATAGGCATATATGTATTAGCAGTAAGAGTGCGTTTAAAACACAGGAGAAACGTATATTT
>NW_022444506.1:0-3205 GCF_009761245.1 Sapajus apella
CAAAGGTGATGACACATCAGGCAAGCAAAAACAAGTAAAACTCCCACCCACCCCCATGGGTTGAGCCACTTTTGATCTCCTTATGTGAGAAGACTGGGACAGGACCACACCTGACTGAGACAGCACATCACCCCACGAACCTGCAACAGGTACCTAGAAAAGCCTTGCTCTGGGTGATACACAAGTTCTGGCTTGGTTGTTCTGCCTTGCATAGGCTTTTCAGAGTGGCAGAGTGCAGAGGGTAAAGATGGAATGGCCTTAGGACAAGAGGTCTTGAAGCCTCAGGCTACCTTTGACCAAGACAGAAAAGTCTTTCATGTGGTCCAAACCATTTAAACTTAATATTGACCTACAAGCCTCAATCATCAGATGCAGAAAAGGCATTTTAAAGTTCAACATCCTTTCATGAAAAAAAGGAAATTAGGTATAGAGGTGTTCCTGAACACACAAAAAGAGGCCATGTATTGCAAGCCCACAACGACCATCATACTCAACAGTAGAAAGCTGAACACTTCCTCTAGGATCAGCAACAAGACAGTTGCTTCACTACTTCTGTTCAGTGCAGTAGTGGAAGTCCTAGCTAGAGCAAGTAGGCAAGAAGGACCAAAGGCATCCAAACCAGGCAAAATAACGTTGCCATTGCTTGCAGACATCATATAGAAAACCCTGAATTTCCAGTTAGAACCAGTTCAGTCATGTTGCAGGATAAAAGCATACAGGAAGGTAACATTTCTTTACACAATACTGCCCCAAAAAGAACAACCCTCTTAATCAAAAGACTTAGGAGTAAGTTAACTGGAGAAGGGGAGATCTTCGTACAGAAAGTAAACACTGACACTTGAGACAAATGGTATATCACAAGCTCATAAGACATATTGAAATGTTCATACTACACAAAGCAACTTATACATGCAAAATTTTTTCATAGAAATAGGGAAGAAGAGTCTTAAAGTTCACAGGATAGAAAGGGAACTTCTGCTAGACCAAATCTGGAGACATTACACTGCCTGGTCGTAGTCTACTGCCAAGTTAGTTATCTTAACAGTGAGATACTCATATAAAAACATACCAATAGGCCAAGAGGACAGAAAGTACAAAAAGAAGCTCAAGCATATGTAGTCAACTAGTTCAGTGGTACCAAGATGACAAAGGAAAAGGTTAGATGGTTCAAATAACTGGCTTTAGTAAAATGATTTCTACATGTCAAAAAATTGAACCTTTCTATCACATACAAGGGACTCATGGATTGCAGCCCTAAATTCAAGTCTTGCAACTAATACCTCTGCAAGAAAACACTTAAGAGTTTGACATTGGTCTTGCCAATTATTTCTTCAATAGAATTCCAAAAAGTGTAGGCAACAAAAGCAAATTTAAGTGAGATTGCCAACTGAAGAGCTTCTACGCAGCAAAGGAAACAAAATGCAAAGTCAGACTATGGATTTGCCGCAGTATTAGCAAACCATATACTCATAGTCAAGTTCACCATATGTATGGTTTTTAAAACACCACAAAGGTGTTAAGGTTTAGTCAATTCACATATCAATAAAATAACCCAGTTTTAAAAGTTGGTAGGAGCACAATAGATGTTTCTCCAGAGATGACAAGTGGCCAAATATTTATCAGGTGCTCCACATCTTTGGTCAAAAATGTGAATCAAAACCATAATGAAGCATCTTATGTCAGGTTGACTTTAAGGACAGGAAACAAGGTGTTGGCAAGCATGTAGAGAAGGGAAGAAACTCTTGTCTACTATTGGTGGGAATTAGATTGGTTCAAGTGTTATGGTGAATGATAGGGAGGCTCCTCAAAAGAAGAGCCACCTGCACCCGAAGGAAGTGAAGTCACCACCTTGTAATGGTGCCTATACTCTAATGCTCATTGCAGCATCGTTCAGCCTTAAAAGGCAATCCTTTAATTTGTGACATGGTTTAAACTCGAAGACATTAAGTGAAATAAACCTAGCACAGAAAGACAATTCATGATCTCACTGTGAAATCTGAGGACACCAAAAATTGAACACATAGAAACATTGAAACAGTGCTTACAGAGAACAGGGGGAAGTGAGAAGATGTAGGACAAAGGGTCTAAAGTTGCAGTCATGTAGAGTACATCTGGAGATCTAACGTGTAACATGAGAGCTATGGTTATGATGTACACCGATTTGAGATGGTTTCACTTTGTTGCCTAGGCTGGAGTGCAACAGGGTGATCTCAGCTCACTAACCTCCACCTCCCAGGATCAAGCAATTCTCAGGCCTCAGCCTCCCAAGTAGCTGGAAGCACACCACTATCTCTGGCTAATGTTTGTATCTTCAGTAGAGACAGTTTTGCCATGTTGGCTGGGCTGGTCTGAAACTCCTGGCCTCAAGTGATCTGCCCGCCTCAGCCTCCCAAAGTGCTGCGATTACAGGCATGAGCCACCACACCCAGCCCCACTGATTTGAGCTTACTGGTAGGTGTTCTATGATGGTTCTGAAAAGTTTGATTCTGACATTGTGTTCAACAGTTATTGGTAATATAGTGGCCTCTGCACACCATATCCAACTTGGAGTTGTTAAGTTTAGTCTAAAGCTGCCTCCTTAGTTCAGCATGAAGGTTTTCTCTATTGCTAATTACAGTAAGTGGAGATATAACCAGACCACAGCCTACACTTGGGCCAGTCAGAGTTGGCCAGTCAAATGTAGCCTGCTCAAATTCCTCAAACTACTCAAATAAGCCAATGCGAGGCTGCAACCGATTGGCTGTTTCTGTACCTCTGTTTTCTTTACGTCATTTTTTTCTGTCTTTTATGTCATTTTTTCTACCACATGGCTGCAATGGAGTCTGAGCATACTTTGGCTCAGGATGCTGCTCGATTTGTGAGTCAGTCATTCTTCAATTAAACTCTTAAAAGAAATTTCAACCAACTTAAATTTGTCAGAAAACTAGTCCTCACGGCTTATTTGTTGCCAGGTAAGCTCAGTTCCATTTTGGCTAGGTGGTGGCAGGTGGCGGGTGGCATGCTCGGGAAAGGCAGTGGCACTACTAGGAAAGCTGTGCCAAGTCCATATGTGTGAACAGGCCACAGACAAGAAAGCATAGTCAAGTTCACCAGGTCACTGGGTTTGGAAGTCATGGGAATACTTCCAGGTCCCTCTTCAGTTAGGGCTTGTTGCCCTAGCTGCTGGGAGCACTGTCAGCAGTCACCTCTGAGTTCATCAGCTCCA
>NW_022444507.1:0-3204 GCF_009761245.1 Sapajus apella
GAGAAATATCTTGCTCTAAAACAAAAACACAGCTTTCTAGCAGAATGGTTGTCAAGTTGTAAAATAATCTTATGGAGTTAAATTGATGTGTGTGCAGAGGTTCTGAAATCTTTTCTTTGGGGAATCTGGTAACAGATACTTACAGTCTTACCCAGGCATTTAAGACCTAGCAGTAAGACTGCGTTTAAAACACAGGAGAAACGTCTAGTTCAAAATGCTCTGCTTTGTGTTCGTTCACCTTAGGAAGTTGCATCTATGTTTAGATTCAGCGATGTAGAAACAGGTTTCTTCCAAAAGCTGCGTTTGCATATTCCAGAATGACTGAGACTAAAGGCCGTAATGAGAAATATCTTGCTCTAAAACAAAAACGCATCTCTCTAGCAGAATGGTTGTCAAGCTGTACAATCTTCTTACAGAGTTAAACTGACGTGTGTGTGCAGTAGTTCAGAAATCCTTTCGTTGGAGAATCTGGAAACAGATATTTCCAGCCATATACACGCTAAAATAACTAGCAGTAAGACTGCGTTTAAAACACAGGAGAAACACCCAGTTCAAACTGCTCTGCTTTGTGTTTGTTCACCTTAGGAAGTTGCATGTATGTTTAGATACAGCGAGTTAGAAACACGTTTCTGCTAAAAGCAGCGTTTGGATATTCCAGTGTGAATGAGCCTGTAGGCCATAATCAGAAACATCTTGCTCTAAAACTAAAACGCAGCTATATAGCAGAATTATTGTCAAGTTGTACAATGAACTTACAGAGTTAAACTGATGTGTGTTTGCAGCAGCTCAGAAATCCTTTGCTTCGAGAATCTGGAAACAGATATTTCCAGCCATATACAGGCATATGAGAACTACCAGTAAGAATGCGTTTAAAACACTAAAGAAACGTCTTTTTCAAACTGCTCTGCTTTGTGTTCGTTCACCTTAGGAAGTTGCATGTATGATTTGATTCAGCGAGTTAGAAACACGTTTCTTCTAAAAGGAGCATTTGGATACTCCAGTGTGAAAGAGCCTGCAGGCCGTAATCAGAGACATCTTGCTCTAAAAGAAAAACGTAGCTATCTAACAGAATGGTTGTCAAGCTGTAAATTAATCGTTTGGAGGTAAATTGATGTGTGTGTGCAGAGGTTCTGAAATCTTTTCTTTGGGGAATCTGGAAACAGATATTTCCAGCCTTACCCAGGCATTTAAGACCTAGCAGTAAGACTGCATTTAAAACACAGGAGAAAAGTCTAGTTCAAACTACTCTGCTTTGTGTTCGTTGACCCAAGGAAGTTGCATCTATGTTTAGATTCAGCGAGTTAGAAACACGTTTCTTCTAAAAGCAGCGTTTGGATATTCCAGTGTGAAAGAGCCTGCAGGCCGTAATCAGAAACATCTTGCTCTAAAACAAAAATGCAGCAATCTAGCAGAATGGTAGTGAAGCTATAAAATCATCATATGGAGTTAAATTGATGTGTGTGTGCAGAGGTACTGAAATCTTTTCTTTGGCGAATCTGGAAACCGATATTTCCAGCCATATACAGGCTTTTAAGAACTATCCGTAAGACTGCGTTTAAAACACAGGAGAAACATCTAGTTCAAACTGCTCTGCTTTGTGTTCGTTCACCTTAGGAAGTTGCATCTATGTTTAGATTCAGTGAGATAGAAAAACGGTTCTTCCAAAATCTGCGTTTGGATATTCCAGAATGCCTGAGACTAAAGGCCGTAATGAGAAATATCTTGCTCTAAAACAAAAACGCAGCTATCTAGCAGAATGGTTGTCAAGCTGTACAGTCTTCTATCACAGTTAAACTGACGTGTGTGTGCAGTAGTTCAGAAATCCTTTCATTGGAGAATCTGGAAACAGATATTTCCAGCCATATACAGGCTTATAAGAACAAGCAGTAAGACTGCGTTTAAAACACAGGAGAAACATGTAGTTCAAACTGCTCTGCTTTGTGTTCGTTCACCTTAGGAAGTTGCATCTATGTTTAGATTCAGCGAGTTAGAAACATGTTTCTTCTAAAAGCAGCGTTTGGATATTTCAGTGTGAAAGAGCCTGTAGGCCGTAATCAGAAACCTGTGCTCTAAAACAAAAACGCAGCTATCTAGCAGAATGGTTGTCAAGATGTACAATCAAGTTACAGAGTTAAACTGATGTGTGTTTGCAGCAGTTCAGAAATCCTTTGCTTCGAAAATCTGGAAACAGATATTTCCAGCCGTATACAGGCATATGAGAACTACCAGTAAGACTGCGTTTAAAACACAGGAGAAACATCTAGTTCAAACTTCTCTGCTTTGTCTTCGTACATCTTAGGAAGTTGCATCTATGTTTAGATTCAGCGAGTTAGAAAAAGGTTTCTTCTAAAATCTGCGTTTGGATATTCCCGAGTGACTGAGACTAAAGGACGTAATGAGAAATATCTTGCTCTAAAACAAAAACGCAGTTATCTAGCACATTGGTTGTCAAGCTGTGAAATCATCTTATGGCGTTAAATGGATGTGTGTGTGCAGAGGTTCTGAAATCTTTTCTTTTGGGAATCTGGAAACACATATTTCCAGCCTTACCCAGGCATTTAAGACCTAGCAGTAAGACTGCGTTTAAAACACAGGAGAAACGTCTAGTTCAAACTGCTCTCATTTGTGTTCGTTCACCTAAGTAAGTTGCATCTATGTTTAGATTCAGCGAGTTAGAAACACGTTTCTTCTAAAAGCTGCGTTTGGATATTCCAGACTGACTGAGACTACAGGCCGTAATGAGAAATATCTTGCTCAAAAACAAAAACGCAGCTATCTAGCAGAATGGTTGTCAAGCTGTACAATATTCTTACAGAGTTAAACTGACTTGTGTGTGCAGTAGTCCAGAAATCCTTTCGTTGGAGAATATGGAAACAGACATTTCCAGCCATATACAGGCTTATAAGAACTGGCAGTAAGACTGCGTTTAAAACCCAGGAGAAACGTCTAGTTCAAACTGCTCTGCTTTGGTTTCGTTCACCTTAGGAAGTTTCATCTATTTTTAGATTCAGCGAGTTAGAAACACGTTTCTTCTAAAAGCTGCATTTGGATATTCCAGAATGACTGAGAATAAAGGCCCTAATGAAAAATATCTTGCTCTAAAACAAAAAGCCAGCTATCTAGAGAATGGTTGTGAAGCTCTACAATCTTCTTACAAAGTTAAACTGACGTGTGTGTGCAGTAGTTCAGAAATCCTTTCGTTGG
>NW_022444508.1:0-2777 GCF_009761245.1 Sapajus apella
AAAAAAAGCAGGAGTTGCAATTCTCATCTCTGATAAATTAGACTTTAAAGCAACAAAGATCATAAGAGACAAAGAGGGACATTACATAATGGTAAAAGGATCAATGCAACAGGAAGAGCTAACGATCCTAAATATATACGCACCCAATACAGGAGCACCCAGATACATAAGGCAAGTTCTTAATGACTTACAAAGAGACTTAGACTCCCACACAATAATAGTGGGAGACTTTAACACCCCATTGTCAACATTAGACAGATCAACCAGACAGAAAATTAACAAGGATATCCAGGACTTGAACTCAGACCTGGACCAAGCAAACCTAATAGACATTTACAGAACTCTCCACCCCAAAGTCACAGAATATGCATCCTTCTCAGCACCACATCACACCTACTCTAAAATTGACCACATAATTGGGAGTAAATCACTCCTCAGCAAATGCAAAATAACGGAAATCGTAACAAACAGTCTCTCAGACCACAGTGCAATCAAGTTAGAACTCAGAATTCAAAAACTAACTCAGAACCGCACAGCTTCATGGAAACTGAACAACTTGCTCTTCAATGTTGACTGGATAAACAATGAAATGAAGGCAGAAATAAAGATGTTCTTCAAAACCAATGAGAATGAAGACACAACATACCAGAATCTCTGGGACACATTTAAAGCAGTCTCTAGAGGAAAATATATAGCAATAAGTGCCCACATGAGAAGCAAGGAGAGATCAAAAATTGACACCCTATCGTCAAAACTGAAAGAGTTAGAGGAGCAAGATCAAAAAAACTCAAAGTCTAGCAGAAGACAAGAAATAGCTAAGATCAGAGCAGAACTGAAGGAGATAGAGACACAAAAAACCCTTCAAAAAATCAATAAATCCAGGAGGTGGTTTTTTGAAAAGATCAACAAAATAGACAGACCACTAGCCAGATTAATAAAAAAGAAAAGAGAGAATAACCAAATTGATGCAATAAAAAATGATAAAGGGGATATCACCACAGACTCCACAGAAATTCAAACCATCATCAGAGATTATTACAAACAACTCTATGCACACAAACTAATAAACCTGGAAGAAATGGATAAATTCTTGGACACTTGCCTCCTGCCAAGCCTAAACCAGGAAGAAGACGAAACCCTGAACAGACCCATAACAAGGTCTGAAGTTGAGGCAGCAATTAAGAGCTTAACACCCAAAGAAAGCCCAGGTCCAGATGGGTTCACAGCTGAATTCTACCAGACATACAAAGAGGAGCTGGTACCATTTCTTCTGAAACTATTCCAAACAATACAAAAAGAGGGAATTCTTCCCAAATCATTTTATGACACCAACATCATCCTGATTCCAAAACCCGGCAGAGACTCAACAAGAAAAGAAAACTTCAGGCCAATATCCATGATGAACATAGATGCAAAAATCTTCAATAAAATACTGACAAGCCGATTGCAACAGCACATCAAAAAGCTTATCCACCATGATCAAGTAGGTTTCATCCCAGGGATGCAAGGCTGGTTCAACATACGCAAGTCTATAAATGTAATTCACCACATAAACAGAACCAAAGACAAAAACCACATGATTATCTCAATTGATACAGAGAAGGCCTTTGACAAAATTCAACAGCCCTTTATGCTAAAAACACTCAATAAGCTAGGTATCGATGGAACGTATCTCAAAATAATAAAAGCTATTTATGACAAACCAACAGCCAATATCATACTGAATGGGCAAAAACTGGAAGCATTCCCCTTGAAATGTGGCACCAGACAAGGATGCCCGCTCTCACCACTGCTATTCAATATAGTATTAGAAGTTCTAGCCAGAGCAATCAGGCAAGAAAAAGAAATAAAGGGCATTCTATTGGGAAAGGAGGAAGTCAAACTGTCTTTATTTGCAGACGACATGATTGTATATCTAGAAGACCCGATCGTCTCAGCCCCAAACCTCCTGAAACTGATAAGCAAGTTCAGCAAAGTCTCAGGATACAAAATCAATGTGCAAAAATCACATGCATTCCTATACACCAATAACAGACTTAAAGAGAGCCAAATCAAGAACAAACTTCCATTCACAATTGCCACAAAGAGAATAAAATACCTAGGAATACAACTAACAAGGAATGTAAAGGACCTCTTCAAGGAGAACTACAAGCCACTGCTCAACGAAATAAGAGAGGACACAAACAGATGGAGAAACATCCCATGTTCATGGTTAGGAAGAATCAATATCGTGAAAATGGCCATACTGCCCAAAGTAATTTACAGATTCAATGCTATCCCCATCAAGCTACCAATGACCTTCTTCGCAGAACTGGAAAAAACCACCTTAAACTTCATATGGAACCAAAAGAGAGCCCGCATAGCCAAGTCAATTCTAAGCAAAAAGAACAAAGCGGGGGGCATCACACTACCAGACTTCAAACTATACTACAAGGCTACAGTAATCAAAACAGCATGGTACTGGTACCAAAACAGAGATATAGACCAATGGAACAGAACAGAGGTCTCGGAGGTAACACAACGTATCTACAACCATCTGATCTTTGACAAACCAGACAAAAACAAGCAATGGGGAAGGGATTCCCTGTTCAATAAATGGTGTTGGGAAAGCTGGCTAGCCATGTGCAGAAAGCAGAAACTGGACCCCTTCCTGAAACCTTACACTAAAATTAACTCCAGATGGATTAAAGACTTAAACATAAGACCTAACACCATAAAAACCCTAGAAGAAAATCTAGGCAAAACCATTCAGGACGTAGTTGTAGGCAAGGACTTCA
>NW_022444508.1:2877-3204 GCF_009761245.1 Sapajus apella
GCAACCAACAGATTGGGAAAAAATTTTTGCAGTTTACCCATCTGACAAAGGGCTGATATCCAGAATTTACAAAGAACTAAAACAGATTTACAAGAAAAAAACTAACAAGCCCATTCAAAAGTGGGCAAAGGATATGAACAGACACTTTACAAAAGAAGACATACGTGAGACCAACAGACATATGAAAAAATGCTCATCATCACTGGTCATCAGAGAAATGCAAATCAAAACTACATTGAGATACCATCTCACGCCAGTTAGAATGGCGATCATTAAAAATTCTGGAGACAACAGATGCTGGAGAGGATGTGGAGAAATAGGAACACT